>NC_065510.1:3642579-3652258 GCF_006386435.1 Epinephelus moara | reverse complement strand
CTCTTCTTCAACGTTTGCTTTACTTCCTGGATTTTTCCCACATGGAAATTCTGACCAATCAAGAGCAGCTTTCTCACACAAGGCATTTGATCTGGTCCTCTTGTAAATGCTGCTGTGAGAACACGAACCAACTCTAGGCAATTATACAACTTCGGAACAACATGAGTCCCTGATTCAGACCAAAGGAGACCACTCTAGGGCTGACAGCAGCCTAACATGCACACAAGCTGCATGTTGAAAAGGTCTTTAGCATGTAGCATTGAGCATGCTAGCTTGTTAGCATGCTACAATGATATGTGAGTGTTGAACTGTTACCATGTTAGCATGAAAGTGTCTATCCTCCTGAGACCCCAACTTTTGTTTGGTATGCATTTTTACTTTCTCCGAGCTATTTGGGATCACTAGGACCTGACAGGTATAAAAAACTAAACATTGCTAATGATAACAAAGTCCCAACATCCTCAAACAAGTACTTACTACATAACGGTGTCTTAGCTTGTCACTGTTGCCAAAATTTGTTTCCATATCAAACTAACAAACAAGTGTCAACTATAACACCTGATCGGGTTTGGACCTCGTCCACTTTTGTGTCTGATCAGCTGCAGACTGACTTGGCAGAGATGGCTGCCATCTTGTTTTTACATGGATTAGTGTATTGTGCTCTTACTACCACCGGATGGCACAAAGAAAGTGTCCACGAATGAGGACAACAGGTCTGAGTTCAGTAGAATGAAGTATAAGTCACAATAAATCCAAAATATGACGTCCTCATGTGAAGACGCAGGGTGGCAGGAGGATGTTTTTATCAGTGACAGTGTAACGTGAGGTTAATGCCTGTTTGCAAGCCGACATTATGTCAGGATGTTACAACAACATGTAAAGTCCATGCTAATGTTAGCATGTTAGTAAAGTCAGAGGATCACCATGGTGATTAGGATTCATCCTCTGGAGAGCATGAACGTGTGAATCACAGTTCATGCTGTTGACATTTGAAACAGACTGACAGTGAGACGTCATCATGTTTGATGCAAACAAGGAGCTGAGTCTCTGCCCGCACGCTGCCTCACAGTATTGCTTCATCATATATAATTATAAATGTGTGTGTGTGTGTGTGTCTCAGGGAGCTGTTAAAGAGCTCAGAGGTTTGGTGAACACGCAGAGTGAATTGCATAATGACTCTGACAGCTGTTCTTTGAGCCGTGCTCCGCCTCGACAGCTTCCTCCATCATCTTTCACTCTTTCTGAACCGGTGAACGCTCTCCCTCCATCAGCCCCAAAAACACACACACCAGGCAGCATGATTCAAAATGAAACCAAACACTTCATGCATAAAACTGATGCTTTGCTAATGAGAGCCCCGGAGCATGATTCCTACGCACGCTGACAAAAATAGCAAACACGTTTGGTTTTGATGCAGTGAGGAGGCAGTGGAGCGTCTGTGTGTTTCTCTGTGTGGCAGGTGACTCTGCAGGCTTCGCTCTTTGTGTTTCAGAGCTCAGGTGTTTCCTCCAGAGTCAGGCGGGGTCAGTTTCAATTCTCCGTCTTGCATCCAGACTAAAACCCTGACATTTCATTTTGTTCCAGCCGAGGGAGCTTTTATAACCCTGAGACAGGCCTGACAGGCAGAACTGGACTGTTTCTAACAGGAAGCCTCTTATTTTAGTAAAGACACCTGACAACTGGACGGGAACTAAGCGTGCTGTTCAGGAGGCTGGAGGAAACACTGTAGGACACAGAACTGACTATGAAGGATTGTGTTAGGTGTTTGTACCTCTTTGCCACGTGACCTGGATGAACAACAGGAAGTTTGTTGTCACAGGTGGGAAAACACGTAGGGCAGGTCATCAGATGGTTTATTAGAAAAATCTGAAATGTGAACAGCTGCTGTGTTTGAGTGGTTTACTCATACGACCTATCATCAGGAAACTACGCACAGTGCCGTTCGATTGATGCGGACCATTTTAAAATACAACTTCCACAGCAGGTTCAATAAACACTTTCATCACACAAACAACAAACAAAAAAACATCTATAACTAACCTGTGAAGTGTTATCATAATCCACAGATCGAAAATATTAAAATCCAGTAAAATATTTCATTCAAACACATGATTACATACACAGATATCCACACACTGCACCATCTCAAACGTACATATTTCTCCACATACGTTGCATAATAAATTCATTTTGCATGTAAACATCGAAAGCTGGGTATGGAAACTGACCCCTGACCTTTTGATTGACACCTCACCTGAGCCAGTAGGAGCCTCCCTGTCCTCTCCACAGCCTACAGTAGCCAACGAGGGCCTGCGTCACTTCTAAGCTTACACAGCCAATCAACAGCCAGTGATTGGCCTGATGGCTCGTGGGTCTTGCAGTCAATCAGTCCATTTCCATCCACAGTGAAGTGGAGCTACAGTTCCAGCTGGACGAGGACATTTAACTGGTCTACTGTCCTTGTCCCAGTATACAAGCATGGGAGGGGAATCCATTTATTGAGCCAAGTATGTGCGACTCCTCTACGATAGGTGGAGATATGCCCCCTTTCAGCTTGTTAGTATTGGACCTTTTTCCTGTTGACCTATTACGTCACAGACCAAACAATGGACAAACAAGTTAGCTACGGTTAGCTATAGGGCTGGGCTGTATGACAAAATTTTCACATCACGTTTTTTTTTTTTTAAATCATATTGGTTTCACGGTATGTGACGGTATTTTGCTCGGGTTCGGCCCACTTGACATGCTGCTGTTGTAAAAGGGGTAAAGCGGTTGTGGAAAATGAAAGAATAAATAGTTCACTGTTTGATTACATCAAGTAAAAACTAATAAAAAGCATTTATCTACCACTCTTACTGTTTTTATTTTGAGGTCTCTGCTCATGCGATGTGAGGATTTCTGTTTCATCTGATTTTCTTTTGACTGAAAACAAAGTTTGAGGTAAAGACGAAACATTTGGCTGTAAAACATGATGAGAATAAAGAGCTGAGCCGGTGAAGCGTCTCTGATGTATGGAGAGTATCCGCTCAGACTCAGCATCATTAAAGCAGAAATGGAAGGAAACATAAACAGAGTTTCCACCTCATGATGAATCAGCACTGTGAGCTGCTGTCACTGAGACCAACAACAACCAGACTGGGACTGAAGTGATGCTGACGGAGCCCGGCCCCCAAAGACAAACTCAGCTCCCAGATGATCCATCAACACTGGTCTCAGTTTGTAACGGCAGAGTGAATGAGTCACTCAGCTGGAGCAGCTCAGAATCACACTGACGAGAGGAAATAAGAGCGACTCATCGATTATATTTATTCTGTCTTTGTTACATTCTCTCCGTGATATTTAACCTGTAACCCTGCTCCACTGGAGATCTGTTTGTTTGTTTGTTTGTTTATTTGGATCCCCATTAGCTGCAGCATGACATGTCAGAACCACACTCACCTAAAATGGCCACCACCTCGTCGTCCTGGATGACCTCCAGTGACCCCGACACCACGAAGCAGAGGCTGTCCACGCTCTCTCCGGCATGGAAGATGAGGTCACCTGGCGCGCTGTGGACGGTCTGGAACTCCATGGCGAGGGCTCGCAGGCAGCCGTCACTGGCCAGTCGGAACGCCGGGTGTTCCTTAAACACCTTCCTGTTGAGGTGGACGCAGATGTCCGCTCGCATGTCCTTCGGACAAATCTGCAGAACCTGCGAATGCAGAGGTCACACTGAGGTCACACTGAGGTCACACAGAGGTCACACTGAGGGCACACAGAGGTTATGCTGAGGTCACACAGAGGTTATGCTGAGGTCACACAGAGGTTATGCTGAGGTCACACAGAGGTTACGCTGAGGTCACACAGAGGTTATGCTGAGGTCACACTGAGGTTATGCTGAGGTCACACAGAGGTTACGCTGAGGTCACACAGAGGTTACACTGAGGTCACACTGAGGTTACGCTGAGGTCACACAGAGGTTACGCTGAGGTCACACTGAGGTTATGCTGAGGTCACATAGAGGTCACACTGAGGGCACACAGAGGTTATGCTGAGGTCACACTGAGGTCACACTGAGGTTACACTTAGGTCACACTGAGGTCACACTGAGGTTATGCTGAGGTCACACAGAGGTCACACTGAGGTTATGCTGAGGTCACACTGAGGTTACACTGAGGTTATGCTGAGGTCACACTGAGGTTATGCTGAGGTCACACTGAGGTTACACTTAGGTCACACTGAGGTTATGCTGAGGTCACACAGAGGTCACACTGAGGGCACACTGAGGTTATGCTGAGGTCACACTGAGGTTACACTGAGGTTATGCTGAGGTCACACTGAGGTTATGCTGAGGTCACACAGTGGTTACGCTGAGGTCACACTGAGGTTATGCTGAGGTCACACAGAGGTCACACTGAGGGCACACAGAGGTTACACAGGCTGTATGGGCTGTAGCTGCTGCGGAGTCTGTGAAGCACTGATCACCTGACTGGATTAATAAGATTTGGAGTTAATTAGGGCTGCCTCCCCTAATATTCCACCAAACGTCTGTCGACCAGAAAGGTCATTAGTCTGCAAGATTTCATCGGTTGACAAAGACAAAGACAAACCAATCAGGGTGTGGCAGGCCTCCACCCTGCCTGTGACATCACAGTGTGAAGGACCTGAGCAGGCGGTGAGGTGTTACCTTGTCGGTGTCAATGCCTCTGGACATGGACCAGGTGGACACAATGTAGTCCATCACCCGCTCACTCAGGCCTTTGGGGACCTGGTAGAGTTTGAGGAAGTCTCGCACGCTGTTGAGCATCTCGTGGTAGCGGTTGGTGTTGGCGTACATCTGCTGGAAGATGGTGGTGACGTTACCAAAGATGGTGGCGTACAGCAGCGCTGTCAACAGGAAGCAAACAATGTTTAGGGTTGTGTTGTTAACCTTCTCAACACAGTGTATAAAGATGTATAGATATTTTTTGGATGATTCATCCACAGTCGTCCATCTGACTGAGATACACGTTAACAAAATCATACATTAAAATGTTACTTTGACAAAGAACGTTTGATTTTCACACAAAGTTGTACGGACTCCCTCACTGACGAGAAGAAAATAATCATCTCATGATATTTATCTTTATATCTCATCTGTTAAACGACCACACATCTCTTTATCATCCAATCACCGCTTCACCTGAAACAGCTCTGCAGAGATCAACGTACATACGAGATATCTCAGGTTCTCTCAAGAACAACAAAATGCCTTCAATCTATAGATGCTTTAACTGTTAGTAAACAGTGTGATGTTTGTTGGTGGGCGGGGCTTAGCTGGAGGCAAAACAGTTCTCCACAGACATTAGCTAGCGCTAGCTAACAAGTTGTGTTGTCTTGTTTTAGACGATGGAGGAAGATGATGTGAGTGGTGCGTTCAGAAACACTCATTGTGAGTGTGGGAGCGCACTCTGACACAAACTGGAGCGTTGATAAATTGGGAGCGCTGTCTGAATGTAGCGTTGGGTTATCCAGAGCAGCGCACTCTCAGAGTGGCAGAGCGCACTCTGGACACTCTGTCTGTGGAGACGGAGCAGCAGAGCGCCGAGCGGAGTGAATGTGTGATTAACTTAACCGTTGGTTCATTCATGTAGAAATATAACGCTCCGTTTCTTCCACCAACAGGGCTCTCATTTTAGTGTAGAGCGTCAGACTGAATTTACCAACGCACCATGTCAGGTCACTCACTCTCCGGGACCGCCAGTGTTACTTGAATAAGTAAACACTGACCAACGGGACCAGACTGGCCGACCCGTATGCTCTCACTCAGTGGATGGATGATGTCACAGGAAGCCAATCTTACAAAGGAGGACCACACTTGTTTGTTTTGCTATGGAAGCTAACGTTAGCTAATGTGCTAAAAAGTTAGCGTTCCAGAGAAATCCAATATTCCTCTTAATCCCTCCCCAGTTTCTGATGAGGTGGACATGATAACCCTTAATACACATAACCTTATTCATCCCTACAACAGGAAATACTTTTTCCCTAACCTGATATGAAGTGTGCGCTGCACATGTGAGCATTTTTGATGATGGCCTCCGTCCAGTCCTTTGGTCTTATCACATTTAACCATAGCTGTCTTTGTTTTTGTTGACGGGCAGTGGCGGCTGGTTTTGAGCCATGACTCCTTCTATTCTGGCTCCCAATAACACAACAAGACAAACACATTTTAACACTCCTATGGAGCCTGCAGCCCTGTGGGGGAGAGGCAGCTGCACCTCCAGCTGATAACATGATGTCATCGTGACGTCGGCTCTATAAGAGTCATTTATTACCATGGCATAGGAGGTCATGTTTTTGGTTCTGTTTGTCTGTCAGCAGGATGATGGAAAAACTGACCTGATTTTCACAATAGGTTTCACTTAGTAGAAGGGTGGAGCATGGGCCAAGGAAGAAACCGTTAAATCCTCTGGGGTACGCTACACTTGCTTGACATCACTGGAATGCTTTTGGAAATTTATCCAAACCATATCCAGATGTGCATATCACAGTATATCACAGCTTGGTGGAGGTCTGCGCTCTCCCAGTGCCTTATTGGTTTTTACTGTTATTGGTGTAAACTACTAAAACACCAAAACAATTCTTCGGCTCACGCAGCATTATAGAGCTTTAATTAGGGGTGGGGTAAATAATCGATTCTTGAGCCCACTGCACAAAAACAAAACAAAACACTAACACCCACTAACATCCGGCATTTTAATGCAATGGGAAAAATTACAATTGACATTCATACGCAGGTCAAATTGCAGTAGTCACGAGTGTTTATCGGCTGTACCTGCAGTCGGCAGTGACGAAAATACCACACTTGGGTGGACGTGCTGATTTGAGCCCTGTTACCGGTGAGATGCAGTGACACGCCACCACAAAACGCTGTCCGTCTGTATCAAAGCAGCACTCAAACATCAATTCAGATTAGTCTGCGTAGTAACTGTAACTACTTTTAACTGTTTACTAACCTGTTTTCCAGCCTGTCTGTGACAGCGAACATGACACCAAAAAAACCCCACACACGCACAGAAAGACATACCCATCTGCTCCTGTGTTTAAAAAACCCACGTACACGCACTAATCTTGGTAAAAAGGGGTTTAAGATGCATCGAAATGCGGACATGAATGATTCAGCATTGATTCACAATCATGCTGTCAATCATCCAATATGTAAATGTTTATTAATTACTTGATGTTGACGGAACAAAAGAGGCAGAACTCAACACCACAGCAGTGCAGCACCAGGAGAGCCAACAGCGCAGACACACTGGAGTTTACTTGTACTTCATCTTCACAAAAAGCAGCAGTTGCAAACTTGTTTTAATTTAATGTCTAAATAATTATATTTACTAGACAAACATGGAGTATATTGTGAATATTTTCTACACCATCACCCAGAGAGGAACCTTAACGGAGCGGAGCAGCATCAGCAGTAATAAACAAGACCCGCAGACACACAAACACTGCAGCATTAACTACACAACTTAAACCAAAATAACTCTGCTCAGTCTGTTTTACTTAAAAACACCTGCATCCGGTCTGCTCAGCATCTCCACTTTTCCCAAAGCTGATGTGAAGCAGAGAGGCTGCTCTCCGCTGCTAGAGACGCTAACACAGCGGAGCCTACAGTTAGCGATGTGTTAAAAGTAACAAGTGAGAAAAAAAATATTTGTTCAGAAATCGAAAATTTTGCTGCATCAATAATCATTTCATCATCGAATCGCAGCTCTCTGAATCATAATCTAAACCAGTCATGAGGTGCCTGAAGATTCCTGAAGAAGAAGAGCAAAACGTAACAGCGTCTGTTTCCTGTTGTGAAGCACGGTCTGATGGCGAGGGAAAGCAGTGAAAATATTCGGAATACAGCCCAGACTTAAAGTGATGTTGACTTCTGTGAGACGGTCCTATTTTTATGTGTCTACAAAACATTTCGCTGCTGTCTCCGTCCACTGTAGTGGAGCAGCGATGAGCACGTAAACTGGCTGACCAACTCACACAACAGCATGAACAAAACACCTCTGTGGTGAAGAAAATAACTCTCTGCTCGGTCTGTTTCACCTCAGAAACCCTGCGCCTCGTTGATTCGGCATGTTGGCTTCTTCCAGAGCTGATGGTGAAGCAGAGAGGCTGCTCTCCCCCCCACGCCTGAGACGGAGCTGCAGAACACTCCACTTCCCCCTTATTTTGTGATACTCATACAGGCTGGAGACTGTGCCGTGGTTTCGAATTAATAAATTCATTAATCAATGCAAAGTTGATTTTTTAAAACTAAAAGGCTGCAGATCCTTTATTACTCAACAGTACGTGAAGTGCATAGCCTACTATTTACAGTGAATATTACTGTATGCACACACTGGACACTTTGCAGGTGTCCTACACTGGGTTAGTGTGAGCGGCTGCAGATGGATACAATCTGACTGGCACTCCCTGATTTAAGAGCTCGGATGTGGAAACATTTTGGCTTCTATGAAGTTAAATGGAAGGTTTTTTTCGGATCTCTGGTGTTTTCACTCAGAATTTTATGTATGAAAAAATAAAAGTAGGTGGATGGAAACCAAGCTAGTGATTACTGTCGTCAAAAACTAAAGACTTCTGTTTCTCCAGCGATCACTTCAGCCCTGAAACACTTCTTTATTTCCCAGAGTCTCAGTCTGAGAGCTGACATGTGTCTCAGCTCATCGATACAAACTGCTGCAGTCCCCCCCTGACTCAGCTCCCCTCCCTCACAGCCCGTCAGCAGGATGGACCCAGGGTCACCCGATCAATACTGACCCCGTCCACCAGCAGCAGCAGCAGCCGCACAAACCTGCCGTCATCCATTGTAAATGGTGTGACAGCAGCTCAGACTCAACTGTCAGAATCACTACCCGACTCACTGTGACCTTCATAAAGGTCACTGATACTGAGCTGATGCTGAAACAGCAACAGCAGGTCCAGAGCCAGAGCCAGGTCCGGAGGTTCACCGCTGAGAGGCTGCACGCAGAGAGCCGAGGTGGTGGAGTTATTTTTATCTAACTGGACATGAGATGAGGAGCTCACAGCTGCATTATTTCACTCACAAACACCTGATACAGATCCTTCTCACATCTACAAACAGCTGTACACCTCAGTAATGACCAGAATCGGGAGCGTATCTATGTTTCCCGGGTTCTATGTTCCCCACTTAACCCTGCAAAAGAGGTTCTATGTTTCCCGGGTTCTTTTAGTAAGCAGGAAACATAGAACCCTTTTTGGTTGAGTGGGAAACATAGAACCCGGGAAACATAGGGATGACCCCCCAGAATCAGGTGAAAACTAACAGCACACACTCTGATAACAACAGTCCAGAAACAACTAAATATTAATAACAGAAACAGTGACGAACAATTCCACCATGTTTGTGACCTTAATGAACGTCATCTCTTCTTAGAATTATTAGTTTCCCTTGAACGCTGTTTCCTTTAAGTCTGACTCAGAGACCAGCGTTTAAATGTAAAAATCATGTTTAGCCTATCCCAGCTGACACTGGGTGAGAGGCAGGGTTCACCCTGGACAGGTCACCAGACTATCACAGGACTGACACATAGAGACAGACAACCATTCACACTCACATTCACACCTACGGACAATTTAGAGTCACCAATTAACCTGCATGTCTTTGGACTGTGGGAGGAAGCTGGAGCACCTGGAGGAA
>NC_065510.1:3632786-3642031 GCF_006386435.1 Epinephelus moara | reverse complement strand
TAACATGCTCATGTTTAACCCAAACAATGTGTCATGTGACTGCAGTTGCTTCACATCCAGGTCGGAACACCTTCTCACCACAAACCAACCGCACCAGAGTTCCTTTGGAACCGGACTGAGACCACCTCTTCAAGAAGGTCTCAGTCCGGTTGCTTTGGTGTGTTCACACCTGCACAAACGAACTGCACACTCAGGTTGAGGCCAAACCAACCTGAGTTAGACTGAACTGAACCAAACAGGGCAGGTGTGAACACAGCCTTAGGGAGAGTCACACCAGCCACAGCTCTGAGAAACACACCAGAATCTTCCTCTACAGTACAGAAGCGATGAACACTCTGGTTTCGTCTCTGTAGAAGCAGAAACAAATAAAGATTTGAACTCTGGCTGCAGGAGCTGGTCATTAATAACAATCCTGATAATAAATCTGCTGGTGCGACTGCTCCGGTCTCTCTGAGAGCAGACGGAGGACGCTCTGGAAAGAAAATGGACCAGCTATTTCTGTCCTTCCTCTCACATCCCGTCCTGATGTCACGGTGAGCATTACAACACTCACACTCGCTATGCTAATGACCCAAACTCTCATCCTGGATCCAGGATGCTGGCTGTCATAGCAACCGCTTTCCATCAGCCTCCAGCAGCTCTCAGCCACTCAGTGGGCCAGGAAGCTGACAGGCGGGCGGGGGGGTTTAATCCAATACTCAGCTTCCTTCAGTGTTCCTCTTGAATCTAAATAGGAAACCAAAATGCTTTACCCAGACTGCACTGCACCCTCAGTACAGCCTCGGCACTGTGCCTCTACAGGAGCCCCAGAGGGACAAACTGCCAGAGTAGGACGAGTCTCACAAACAGGAAGTGAAACTGGGACAGAAGTTTACTTTAGTGGCCACTCTGTGACCTCCTCAGCTGCTTTCACTTCTGATCAGCAATGTGTGAAAAAAACACCTTTTAAACTGACAAACACTGTGTGTGTAATTTATGGCACGTTTCCAGAACACACTCATGTCTGACCATTGACTAACGAACACAGTGTTTCAGAAGAAGGTCCAGTGGGGGACAGAGGAAGAGGAGGGACTCCTCTCTGTCTGTATAACACGATGAAAAGCTGGTGAAAGATAAAACACTTGTTCTGTTTAAAGTCAGAAATGAGTGACGCTTGTTGGAGGTGGTGATGATGATGATGATGATGATGATGAAGGCTGGATATGATCCAGACTGTAGATCTGATGTGACAGCAGACGACAGCAGCTTCCGATGAAGGAGACAAATTGTCAACATGAGAGCTCTTCGTCCTGCAGCTCGGTGAAGAAAAGCTTTTACATGCAGGTGTTCTGGGAAACGTCCCCACCTGTCAGCAGCTCTGTACGCTCCACATTTAACGTACACGCTCCTCTCTGCATTTACTCTGAACAACTGAGACTCTGAGTTAGTGGAGCTGGAGCGCTTTAGTCCAGGTGTCAAACTCATTTATTCACTTTTTAAACTCATGTATTATAATTCTGCCTCTGACCTGACAGCTCTCAGCGGCAGAATTACATCAGAGCTTTAACGTAAAGGAATCAGTGTTTGGTAACTTTCCAGTGATGTATTTCACAGTTAGCAGCTTTAAATGTGAACACACTGCCTGACTGATGCGCAGGAGTCAGGTAACGATGGGACCGCCCTCATTTCCCATCATGCCCGTCTGGTGTTAATTTAGTCGTTTAAAGTTTTCTGTTGGGTCTATATGCTGCAGCATGTATTAATACAAAAGGCTGTGTGTCTGTTCAGAACACGGTGCCTTCTGTTGGTAACCGTCATCTTTCTGCTGGTTTATAGTTTCAACCATTAGCTGTTACATTTCCTCACAGCAGCTTTATGTTCTGCCGTACCTGTATGTGACGTTAGTACTTATAATGCATAAATATCTTTGCAAGTGTCAAAGACAGGTCTGTGGGAATATTACGGTAGAACATAGACGACTGATGTAACTGGCAGACATCAGTTTCATACAGTCATCTCATCTTACGGTCATCTGAAGGGCCAGATGAGGTCCTCTCGCCGAACGTTTGACAGCCCTGCTTTAGTCAATCAACAGAAAAATAATAATTATTAAAAGACAGATTCATCGTTTCAGTGGTTAAAAAAAACAAAAAACAGAATTACCACCCGCGGTCGTACGTCTCCTCGCACCACCCAAGTTTCTCTGACAGTTAACATCAGTGAAAACACGACAGCACAGAAGATCTAAACCTGCACAACAATAATTCTTCTCAGAAACACATTTGTTTTTCGTACACGTCTCAAGAGTACGGCTGGGTTCAAATAATCTATTCATCAGATTCAAATCAATCTGCATTTGAATGACACAATATCGATTCATAAAATGAGAGATTAATCTTTTAGTTTATGCTTTTTCCAACAGATGTGTGACACTTTAACCTTGTTAATCTCGCTGGTAATAACCGGGCCATATCAGTTATGTTACAACACTTGTTTCACAGCACCCAGCACTTTATCCTGTTAACACAATATTTGTTACTTGGATTAATTTTTATGAAAATCACTTTTGATTCTTTTGATCAGTGGACCCTTACTGACTGAAGGGGAGTGTGCCTATGTTCCCACATTTCCTTTTTCATAAATTTGTATCAGATTTGAGCCCCCTTTCTCCCAATTTGGTAGCCAATTACACCCAACCTATTATCCCCCCTAACCCTACCCCTAACCTTTGTGGGAGGGTAGGGCTTAAATTGAAGGGAAATGTAGGAACACAAGACCTAATTTAGAAAATGTCCTAGAAATGTGGGAACATAGGGCTGACCCCGACTGAAGGAATATAAATACCTTACAGGGTAATAACGGAGCGGACACATTTTCTGCCTTTATGACAGCTTCAGAGGAAACATTAGGAGTCACTACTTGTTCTTTTGTCATGCCGGTAAATGTGAATGACTTCAGGTCTTCTCTGGTGCTCATGGTTTCAGCAAAACGAACCGAGCTAACGATGTGAAGCATCTCCATATTGATAAAGATTTAAACATTTATATTTGTATGTGTGATCAGAGCAGCTAACTAACGTTAGCTCAAGAAGGTAGTCACAACCTGATTTTATACATCCAAAGAACTTCTATAAAAATGAACTGTGTGTCAACCAGACCAGGCCTCTGATTGAGACAGGCCCTTATTGGTCAAAATATGTAGCCACACCGGGCTGGTAACAGGGACTGGGCGTTTAATTGAAGTTTTACAGTATCAAAGTGTCAAAGTAGGGTCTCAAAAAGAATTAGACACAGAAATATCACAGGAGGATTAGCATTAAATGTGGAAAACACATCACTCATCCACAAGCTCCAAGAGATGGAGAGAATTTGGCTGAATAAAACTTGATCTGCTTCTTCGTCACGCCTCACATTAAGGACACACTGTCCCAGTCACAGCAGCAGTGCTGGACACAGTGTGGACACATCAATGCCAATCACTCCCACATTTTTGGATGTGTCCAAAAATTCAGATATTTTGGAGAGAAACATGTTAAATTGTAAAAAAATGTTACTGTTTATTGTCCGCAAGACAGCGATTACAAAGAAGTGGTACAAATCTGAGCCTCCAAGCCTAAAGCGATGGATGGACAAAATCAACCCATCCTCACTGCAACCTCAGCTCTTTTTAAACAGGAGATGTGCAAATTTGCAGGAAAGTCCAATCAGTCTTTTTTCAGCATTGGCAGTATAAAAACAAAATCGGGGAGTGCAGCAAAATGCCGCCTGCCTACTTTTGTTTATACAGAATGTGCCTTTTTCGGGGCAATGGGGGGCGTGAGCAAGTAACAAAACGTGTAGCTCAGCGTGTGACGTAAACAGTGACGTGGGAGGGAAGCCGCGGCTGGTCAGTCCTTCGGTGATTCTCTCGTAAGTCGGCCCGTTCTTCACCGTCCCCGTCATCTGACGGTTAATGGCCTCTTCGTTTGCGAGGACAAGGAGGGCGCACAATTCCTTGTCTCCCCAGTTGCTCATCTTTACAGTGTCTGTATCTCTGTTTAAACTAAAAGGGTTCCACCAATATGTCTACCCTACGAGGCGGAAAATTGGGCGCCTCGGATCAACTCGCCAGTCCGGCTCTGTGTGTCTAAACGCTCGCAGCTTGCTGGCAAAACGGCCCAACATTCCACGTCCACATATGACGTCCAAGGTACCCTGGGTGTGTTGGTTGTTGACGTTCTGGGACGCCGTGTCAACTTCAGCCTGTTACATGCATTGTCTGTTTTCAAAATACACTTCTGTTTTCACAGGAAATGTACAGTTTGCATACAGTCTCTTTCAAAATAAAAGCACTATGTCAGTACAACACCACCAACTGATGTTTTTTTTCCTTAAAAAAAAAAAAAAAAAGACTTAGAATCTTATGGGGCATGAGCACTGACCTCCTGGGTGAAAGTTGATGTTTGTTGGACACATCCACCACCCCTCCCACTCACCCCACTCGGACTTTTGCGGCTTTAACTTTCGTCCAGCCGTGTATCATGCCGACATTAAAGGACGCCTTTTTTCATTGGCTTCTGACGCCCACACTGCCCAATCGCCAGATTTTGACGACTTTGGGCTCAGAAAATCAAGTTGATCTTTAAACATATTTTTTGGGCATTTTTAAGCCTTTAATTGACAGGACAGATAAGCATAAAGGGGGAGAGAGAGGGAGTGACATGCAGCAAAGGGCCACATGCTGGGGTTGAACCCGGGCCGCTGCGGCAACAGCCTTGTACATGGGGCGCCTGCTCTACCACTAAGCCACCGACACCCCAAGTTGATCTTTATAATGGAAAACTGTCTCTGAGGTGTAGAGGAACAATGTTCCTCAGAAAATGGGAGGAATGGACTGTCTTTACTTCAGAAGACATGGACGCAACTTCGCAGTGAATGTCTGTGGACATGAAAAAGACATTTAACACATGGACTCATGAATACTCTACCAGAGTGGCCCACACAGGGTTCGCTGTGGTCTTTAGGTTTTGTCTAAATATATAAAATTACTTTTAAAAAAAAGGAAAAAAAAAAAGTTAAAAATAAAAGAAAAATTCAGTGACTTTTCCAGGTTTTCCATGATGGTGGGAACCCTGCTTATATTCATCCAGATGAAGCCAGTCATTAATAAATCGGCATTTTCAAGGCGTATACATGCCGGAGAAAATCGAATTCCAATCGCATTATCTGGGTGTCTTAATCAGAGTTAGAGAACTCCGATATTAGTCGGAGTAACGCGTTTACATGCACTTGAGGGTCCAAAGGACAGAGGGATGTCGTATGCTGTAAAGCCCTGTGAGGCAAATTGTGATTTGTGATATTGGGCTTTATAAATAAAATTGATTGATTGATTGATTGATTGACTTAAGTTATAGTTATAGTTGGATTAAGGCAATAATTCGTTTTTTTTCAAGTGTCATGTAAACGTACTGACTGATCTGCCCAAACATCAACACACACACATACAGAATATATACAGGGTTATATTCGTGAAGCAAATTTCCATGACTTTCCCAGGCCGAGAAATTGTTATTTTCAAATTCCATGACATTTTCAGATTTATCATGACTAGGCCTGTCGCGATATGCGATAAGTCGGTTAATTGCACAGTAAATTAAAAGGGAGACAGTAACTTGTCCGGCTGCGATTAATTGCCATATTCATGCGTGTTTGTTTTCCTCGTCTCTCTGTCAAGAGCGTTCACTGCCGTGCATCGTCTGGCAGCCAGGTGAGTTGGTTCATTAGCGTAATGAACAGGGCAGCCAGGTGAGTTGGTTCATTAGCGTAATGAACAGAGGGAAAGCTCTTGGCATCGAGTGTCTTTGTCTCTGTGGGGGAGGCAGGGCTATGGGCTACACACACACACACACACACACACACACACACAGTGCGATTTTCGTGAGGGGGAGACGAGGCAGAGAAAAAATAACAGTTGAGTGTCAGAGAAAGACAGGGAACTTGTTCCTAAACCAAACACCACGGCCTCTGTGTGGGAGTGTTCTGGATTTAAACCAAATGACAGAGGGCAGCCCAGTAATTAGGACGAGCCGGTGTGCCGGGTTTGTTCTATAACCATCTCAACAAAAAGAGCGAATACGACCAACTTAACTGCACACCTGAGACTGAGAGACTGACAGACTGTTTTTGTATTTATTTATTTATGTTGATATTTTTACGTGTTATTTCGGATATTTAAATTTTCTTCTTTGCATTCCTAAATATTCTTGTTCAATAAATGTTTATTTCTCTTTTAAAAGGGTGCACTTGCATCATTATGTCTTTATTATCATTATATACGTTTAAAAAATGGTCTAAAAACAGCAAAATTACAACAATAATAAAAATGGTCTTAAAAGCACAATATTACGCAATATTATCGCTTATCGCAATAATTTCTGACGCAATTAATCGCCTAGCAAAATTTGTTATTGTGACAGGCCTAATCATGACCGTACGAACCCTGTTTTAGGCCCCGACTCTAAATATTGTCGTTATCGCAAAAATACCCTCAAATATCATGATATTATTTCAGGACCGTACTGCTCACCCCGCCTGAGAAGTAAAACATTCCTGACGCCACAGTTTATTCCACACTACTGAAGCTGCTCCTGTTTTTGAAACCACCAAGGAGTTGGGAATAATTTCGCTTTCTGCCATGCTTGTAGTTGCCGTGGGTAACAGTACGACATCAATGTGTCAAGAAGTCAAAGTATCGTGAGTATCACAATATGAATTTTTCATATCATATTAAAAACTAAACCTGCATTATCGTGAATGAGATGATGTGACACAGCCCTGCTGACGGAAACAAAAGAAACAGGTGATTTATTATTTATTATTTATTTATGGAAAAGGTAACTAAATAACTGCTGACCTGAACTGAAAAACTACTAAAGCTACACACTGCAACAAAAAGTAATCTGAGTACTCAAATGCGTTGGACGGAGGCAGATGTAGTCGGCAGGCCTCTGCTGAGACGCTGATCACATTTTAAGGACTGAAGTTACTCATTTTGTACTAACAGAGAGAATTCTGGGTGTTTCCTGTTCACAGGTGATCATAATTCTCAGTAAGCTGAGTGATTCTCCGCTGCAGCTGGTGAAGCTGCGACATGACTCAGACACACGTTACTGTGTGATACCAGAGCACAGAGCTGCAGATCAGTCAGGCGTCCCGCTGAGCGGCTGGATGTGCGCAGACCGCAGCAGACAGCAGGGATGACCCCACTCCAGCTGATCTCACACTACAGTTAATATTTCAGTGAGGAACTCCGCCACAGCAAAGCGGCATGTCAGGCCTCATCACATCGCCGAGGAAACAAATGCCACCGCTGAGGCTGTTCGTCCGTCCATCCGTCTGTCCGTCTGTCTGGGCTGCAGCAGACAGGCCTCACTAAATCTGGAACACGCTGCCGAGCTTCACTCACACTGCAGAGAGCTCACAGGAAAGGTCAAACTAAAAACGTTACAATGCAAGTGAGAGTCGAGGCTCCTGGAGGCTCCTGCACAACGTTCACACAAGCCAGTGTTGGTGTTTGTCCACGTGTTGAAGCGCTGCAGTCACACCAACACATTACCAACGTCCTGCTAACGAGCCCGCTCCCTGCTAGCCTCATCAAATATTAAGACGACTATTAAACAAACTCTTCCCAGGTGTTCTCAGAAAAGCAAACTGCTCACTCGTTAGACATTCTCATCGCCAACTAGCTGCATGTGCCGCCAGACCAGACCAGCACATACGGTACATTAGGCTTCATGTCGTCTGTAAACAACCAACCTGTTCATGAGGCCTGGGCGGTGTCTTATTTTTCACACCCTGTCACCGGGGTACACACTATATAACGCTATTAGTGTGGCGCTAACAAACCAAAGTTTTCTTGATGAAACAGAGAAATACAACCGAATACTTCACAAGTTCAAGTTTGTCTCTTTTTAGTGAACTACGCCAGGCTGTTCTCGTTAACCCACGGTGAAACACTCTTCATTCAAACTCAACAGAATTTAAATAAAACTCACCAAAATTGTCTTGTTAGTTAGTTCACTGTTCCAACAATCACCAGCTCTGGTTTCGTTTAAGTAAATCCTTAATTCACTGAGTTAGATGTGAAATTAAACAATTTTCCCTGCGCTCTCTCTGCTGTTGCAGGAACGACACGAGCCGGCTGTTTACAGTCGGTGTGGTTACGTGTATCTCCACACATCGCAGTCTGCTGCCTCTTGCACCACGCTGACCTCTGGAGGTGGGAGATGTGCACTACATGCAAAACATCCTCAGTACAGCCTCTCCAGTGTGAAGTTAATAAAACGATGAGCATCTTTATTTTTGACAGTACTGAAAATTTTACCGTCAGGATTTTAAAATACCTGAGCCTAGGGTGTAAACGATCCATCAATCTGGATCAATATATTGATTCAATGATCAATGATCTAATGTCACGATTCAGAGTGAAAACATCGATCCATGTTGTCATCTTTAGGTTACACCTTTATTTTGAAATTCTCTGTCACCGTCTAACAGCAGCAGCCGAGAGAAAGACGATGAGGATAACGTTATTTACTCAGGAATAAATCAGCAGAGTGGAAATACTTTCAATTATGTAGAAAATACAGGTCAACAGACAAAAAACACGTCATATGGAAACAGTAATGTTACAAGACAAAACACGACGTTACGCTTCCTGCCTGGACCGCCATCTCATTCCGCTAACTTCTCCCTACAGAAACATCAGCTGCTGTTTTAACAATGCTCGGCTGAAAAAACGTTCATGCTGAAATTCAACCGAGCTGTTCTGTCAGGAGACGCAGAGACTGAAACCACCAGTGAGGAAGAAAAATAACATCACATGTAATTCATAAGCTGTAAGTACAGGAAAAAGTCCGCTAGCTGCTAGGCTAACTTATGTAAACATGCTAAAGCTTATAATGAGTGACCAACAAAAACACAACTGACGTGTCTGTGAACCCCGACAGTTGTTACTGAGCTGAGTTTGATACTGAGTTTGATGTTCAATGATCCTGTTGTGTTATGGCTGTTTGGAGACATTTGTCTTCAGGACTTTAAGACAGACGATTGTCTTCAGGACTTTAAGACACAAGTTTGTCTTCAGGACTTTAAGACACAAGTTTGTCTCCAGGACTTTAAGACACAAGTTTGTCTTCAGGACTTTAAGACACAAGTTTGTCTTCAGGACTTTAAGACAGACGTTTGTCTTCAGGAATTTAAGACAGACGTTTGTCTTCAGGACTTTAA
>NC_065510.1:3611400-3632145 GCF_006386435.1 Epinephelus moara | reverse complement strand
GAGTTGACAAACCCCCTCCTCACCATGCTGGCTGTGTTTACAACGTGGACTGTTGGGGCGGGTGTAAATTGAAACAAACCAATTACGACTTGTCTTTTGACAACTGATGAGTGGCTCAACCTCACACACCTCATCCTTCTCCCCGCATCACTGCGCCGCTGTTAGCTGCTGTTAGTGACGCTGCAGTGATGCAGTGTTCCACTCAAACAGTGGGACTTTGTAGTAGCAGCACCACTAACAGCGGCTAACAGCTGTAATATAATATGATATCGTATCATGCTGAAACTGGTGATCTACAGCGACCAAAACCACATATATATTCAAAACTTTTCCAGGAATCTTATGAACCCTGGTGAAACCTAAAAAAGTGACAGCCCTGACGTGCAGCGTCTGAGCTGTGAATCTCTAAATTTGCGTCGGACCACTGAGTCAACCATCAATAAATTATTGACAGGCCTGTCTGACTCCTTTCTGTTTATGTACAGAGGGATTGTGGGAAGTCATGTTCAGTTAGCAGAGAAAAGACGGGATGAAGGGTCGTTCATGTAAAGTCAGTCTGAAACACAAGTTTCCTTCTGTGTGATGAGGTGTGAAGGTTTGAACTGTGACAGTGACAGTTTTTCGTTTGTACACGTTTCCATGGAGACAGTGGATTAAGTTAAACAGCGTCTGTGTGATTTATGAACGAACCTGAATCAGTTTGTTCTTGTCTGAGTGTGTGACGACTCGACTGAAGGTCCCGCTTCAAAACTTGATCTGATATTAAGAAAACTTTAAAGTGCAACTCCAACCAATGTGATGCGATCCACTAACGAGAGGACGTCTCACTCTGCTGGATCTGTGGTCGTGCGGCGGTGACACAGAGTAGAGCTTCTCTCCTCACAGACAATCTGGGCCTGTGAGGAGCTCTTCAGCCCGACAGGTTTAATTTTGGCCTGTTATCAAGTTACTCCCAGAATCAGCGTTACTCAGTGTCAGCTGATCCGAGCTGCTGCCGCTGACGTTTGTCGGCTGAAAGTGAGAAGCTGCTTCCTGATTGTTTCTACACTGACGGTTGGTTTCACAGAGAATGGATGGCAGCCACTGAAAGCACCATGAACTGTGCATCTCTTGCTGCGACTACCTGCGCGTCTCAAGGCCTCATTCACAAAAGACGCTGTACTAATGATGTTACAGCACAAATATGTCAATGAAGTTTTGCAGCTGGTTGTTGTCATCCATGTGGCCTTTGTGCCAAGAACACAGCAGACAGAACACTGACAGAGAGAAGAGGAAAGCTACGAGGTTTTTTCTCTAAAACATGTAAATGTCTGGGCGTCACACCCACAGCAATGTGCTTCACTTCCCAACACATCTCTGAGGACACTGATAGTTTCACTGTGACAGTGTGCTGCTGTCACTGCTGATCTTTGTGATTTTGCAGCGAGGCTCATTTGCATAGAAAGAGGCCAATTCTGCACCAAATACACTGCTGACGAAACTGAAGGGAACACTTAATGGTCACAGTGTAACAGGAAGTCAGTCAAACTTCAGGGAGATCAGTCCAGTGATTGTGAATCACTTTCAGCTGCTTTGGGTCAAATCAAAGAGACAACAGGAACAATGTTTTACATGTGGTGTCCACAGACAGTTTACAGTAATACTATTACTTTTCCCAGTAACTAGTGTAACTAATTACTAATAAAATGTCAGTTACCCCAAAACCAAACAACTGATCTTAACGTCTCTGCTGACTTGAAATACAACATCACATCAGCGGATTCATTTTTGCAATCGTCTCGCTGTGCAGTCCCGTCACAAAGCAGCGAGCTAATTATGAAGATGGACACGCTTTTTACCTCAGCAGCTGGAAATATTCCCGTTACTTTGATTTTGTCAGGAGGGAGGACGACAGGAACAACTGTGAAAAACATGTCATCAAACCTCCGATCTGAAACACCTCGGCTACTACAACTGACAACACAACAACATAGGGCTCCAGGAAATACACCCCACCAAAGGTGAGCCCTCCTCTGCAGCAGAGGTCAGCTGTAGCTCTGCACTGGCTAAACAACCCAAACTGGGTTTTACTGGTGGACAGCTGCAGACACAGCGAAGTGATGAAGCTGGCGGTTGGATATGTGCTGGATGAAATGTTGCTCCATGAGTGACTCTCCGTCTGTCAGACAGATCTCTGGGAAATACTGCTCACAGGTAACAGAAGAATAGTAAAAAAAAAAAAAAAAAAAAATACTTTGCAGGCCATCTATCCTCAGCTACACTTACCAGCAATCACCCTGACATTCACACAGACATATCTGAATTCTCACGGGATACACAATTACCAGTTTGATGTGGTGAAACAGAAAAATAATATAACGAGTAGAGTAACATAATACAGTTTTAGAGTAAGGAGCCCAACACTGATCCTTCCTGACTGATTCTTCTCTAGTTTGGTCTTCTGCTAGTGTCCTTGGCACTACTGGTAGCATGAGGCCGTACCTGCAGCCCAATCAGGTTGATACCAGACACCAGGAGACCGGCCGTTACACCAGGAGAGCTGGACAGGGCCGTAGAAGGGCATCAACCCAGCAGCAGGACCGCTATCTGCTCCTTTGTGTGAGGAGGAACAGGAGGAGCACTGCCAGAGCCCTACAACATGACCTCCAGCAGGCTACTGGTGTGCATGTTTCTGACCACACTGTCAGAAACAAACACTGAGCACATGTGACAGGCGTGAAAGAGTCTGGAGACGCCGTGGTGAACGTTACGCTGCCTGTGACATCATACAGCATGACTGGTTTGGCGGCGGGTCAGTGATGATCTGGTCCCTTCATTTTGTTGAGCAGTGTATATTCATACCACCTTGTTTAAATACGTGCAGATATCACAGGAGCACAGTTTGCTTCGCAGCACAGTTTGAAGAAAATAAAAGTTGCACCACTTCTTTATGTCTTCTTCGTCCAGTGTAACAGCAGCACAATCCTGTAAATTCATTCTACTTCTTTTCTGTGCAAATAAAATAAATAAAATGAAAACTATCTCATCTGCACATGACTGAATATTTTCTAATCTGGCACGGAACAATAACTATGAAGGGAAATGACTCACATCCGATCATCATCATGGCCACGGCGAAGATCTTCTCTCCGTCCGTGTTTGGTGCGATGTTCCCGAAGCCGATGCTGGTCAGACTGGTCATGGTGAAGTACAGCGAGGTGATGTAGACCGAGTCTTTGCTAGGCCCGCCCTCCCAGCGGCCAGAGCCCGAGGCGTTGAACCTGTACGGCGTCCCCACCGTCTCCCCCAGCAGGAACAGCCAGCTGTCCATCCTCACACTGTTGGTGTCCTCGTCGATCACCTCGTAGTCTCCGATGCTGTACCAGATGCAGGCCAGCCAGTGGGCCGCCAGGCCGAACACGCACACCAGTAAAACCAGCACGGCGGCACCGTACTCGATGTAGTGGTCCAGCTTCCTGGCGACCCGACCCAAACGCAGCAGGCGGACCACTTTGAGAGAGCTGAAGAGACTGCTGATCCCCTGCAGAGGAAGAGGAGGAGGAAGAGGGACAGATGGAGAAAAGGAGACGAAGAACACACAAGAGAAAATGAAGAAAAGATTATTCACATTATTATTTTCAAGCTAAGAGCGCCAACGACGCAGAGATTGTTTGTCCCTGGAACACGACAGCAGGACGATACGAACCAAATCTTCCCAAAATATGTGACATTGAACAAAGTAATGAAAGTGTGATCTGACAGAGACACGTTTTAAATCCTGAACTGTGACACAGACCTCTCTGTAGAGTGGAAACTTTTATTGATGCTTTTATTTTGTAAATGCTTTTATTGACTGAAAATGCTGCGCACACACACACACACACACACACACACACACACACACACACACACACACACACAGAGTCCTTTTAAAGAATCTCTGTGTGGTGATTAAATCTCATCAGTTCCTGTCTAACTATCCACAGTCCTCTTTTGCTCTGGGTTCAGTTTATTGATCGACTGACTGGTTGATCAGTTGGTTGGTCATCTGGTGGATTTATTGATCGAGGCAGCGTTCTAACTGGTCTGAAACGGCTGTAGGATTTCTAACTGTACGTCTCATATCCTGTGAGTTAGTCTGAGATTGGAACCATCAGTCGGAGACCCCTCAGTCCACTGAGATTGCTACAAGTCTAGATGTTTTGGTCCCCAGATTTTGCGGCAGAGTGAGCGCTCAGAGGAGGAGAAAGTTTCCATCAGAACAAGTAACCTGCGAAAAGCTGCGTAACGGGTAAAAATATGTAAATATATAAATTCACAGGTAAAACTGAACTACACGTGGGTGGGCAGCAGGAGAGAACAAAAATCTTTTTCTTTTTTTTCAGTATAAAACAAAGTAAAAAGATGTGCAGTATTGTGTAATATGGTGACAGTTGCTTTTATTTTGAAAGTCAGTGACACAAGTGTAACCTTTGACCCCGTGGTCACATTGGTCACCGACGTGGAGGACTCCAGCCATGAACCTTTGCAGCCTGAGGATGAGGTGGCAGCCTACATGGAGTTCGGGTCCTTTGGAGGTTTGATGGTGGTGGAAGGAGCATGCTAACATGTTTCCTAACCTGGCAGTGATTGAATGTTTTCACCATCCAGTCAAAGAGACGTCCAATTCAAGAACGGAGAACCAGCTTCATGTGAAGGACTGGAGCCTGGGGGGGGTTTGATCACGGGTGTGGGCCGGGTCGCAGGACTTTATGACCCGTGCAGGACTCTGCCTTCAGGCTCCAAAATAACATGATCTTCTCTCTTCTGCTTGGAGGTGATGAATTTACAGCTCACAGATATTTAATACAACACAGTCTCTGGCTTTTGTTTGTTGTTCATTTCGATCCATCGTTAGTGTCGTTAGCTTGTTTCCTATATTACATGACTGTCACTGTCACACTGGACGTCCTGCTGAGCCCTGTTCAAACTTTAAAACTTTATATGAAAAAAATAAAATGACTTAATATCCGTATTAAACAGCCAAATCTGATTAGACTGACATTCTGAGTCAGGTACAGGTCTACTGTGAGTCATGAAAGAACTGACCTGCAGCACTCAGAGTATTCTTCTTTTGACTATTAGACCCTGTGTCCACATAGCGTTTATTTTGCTCAGTGCCGGCATCTGATGAGGAGTGAGTGTATGTGGCCGGATGTGGCAGCCTGGAGAAAAAGCGCTACGGCGAGCGTCTTTTTTCAGAGCGAAACGCCTTTTTTGTGTGGCTGCTCCAAGTGCTTTAAAGCCTGTGTCCACACCGCATTTTCCTTCAGCAAAAAAGCATTGGCGGGGCGCTGGGGAACACTTCATCCCAGCGAGTCATAAAGAAAAGCGCTGACACCGCTGGTTGCACACGACACTACTAGGTGCAGTTCACTTAGTGACCTCTGGCAGATACCGTTGATTCAGAGAGAACCAGTCGACTGGGTGAAGACAAGGTAGAATTTAAGTCGGATAAGATTTTCTTTGGTTGGCTAAAGTCCAGTTCTGACCAAAGATTCATGACGAGACGAGTTGAAACAAACAACTACTGTCATCGCTCTGTTCTGTAACGTTGTTAAAACCTGCCGGTTCACAGGAAGTGACCACCATGAGACGGCGTATCGTCTCTAGCCAGTGACTCTCTGTGCTTCTGATCTGTAACGTCGACAGGAAGTGACCGCCATGAGACGGCGTATCGTCTCTAGCCAACAACTCTCTGTGCTTCTGATCTGTAACGTCGACAGGAAGTGACCGCCATGAGACGGCGTATCGTCTCTAGTCAACAACTCTCTGTGCTTCTGATCTGATTTGCAGCTTTTCAGACTTATTTTGTGGCTGAATATAATTTGTAGCTTCTTAAAATCTGAATGAGGATAGTGATACACTATCAACACGCCATCTGTGGTCATTTTGACTTGTCCAGCTGACTACAAGCTGATTGGCTGTTGAAACAGGTGACGTGCTTTAAAACCAGCCGCCGGCCATTTGACCAGCTGAGTGTCAGGTGACACCATCAGCCGGCTTGAGTCCAGCTCAGACAGTTCACACCGCTGACACTTTTCTCTGCAAAGTTCTCGTTGTGAATCTTTGGTCTGAACTGGACTTTAAAGAGTCCTTAAATTTGAAATTAAACATGATATTTTTCGGTTGTTGCTGGTGGTTACACAGATGACTCCAGCTCTGCGCTCTCCACCTACAGATTCACTCATTTGAAACTGCAGACCTGAGTACTTCCCCAACGCTGCTAAGAGGTCAGAGTATAAAGCCACATGTATGAGTGACGTTATGTAACATGACTGGTTCTGACTGAGGTCAGCGGTTGTTTTCATCACCTGCTTTTAAATCCCCCTCCACCACTCTCCATCAGAGCTTTTAAAGTGGGATGGATAAAGTCTGTATGAAACATGTATGAAACATGTATGAAACAGCCACTCTGTCTCCTACAGACACACATCCTCTCCACGTTTGACTCGTCTGTCACCACAGCCTCTCATCAGCCCACTCAGCCGCCTCTCCAGCTCCTCTCACCAACAACACTGTTTCCTCACTGGGGAAACTCTCACAATGCACTGCTGCTCCATCAGCAGCTTTCACAGCAGGAGCTGAGAGACAGTGCGGAGCGTCGATGCCGTGACCGATGGCAGAATGAAAAGGTTGATTCCACCCTGATGGGCTGAAGCGAGGGGTTAAATCCCGGGACACTTCATCTCCCTTCACTCAACAACTTTGTTTTTCTCTTCTCTACGGAAGCCCACACAGGACACGGTTTCATTTCTCCTCGTTTGTTTTTCCTGTGATGACTGTTATAAAAAGCTCTGTGTTCCTGCTTTGATAATGATTCTGTGATGACGACGGTCAGCTCTGGGTTTTATTTTGATCACAACTCGATAAACAAGGTTTTATGATGTCAGTTTGTCAAACAGTTGGAACATAATGATCAAACCACCTGATCAGGACGGTGACAGAAGTTATTAACAACACCATCACTGAGTTTAGTTTTTACATGATGTGACGCATCATATCCTGTCAGCTCTGGACCGCACCGTAACTATCAAAAGGAAAATTCCTCAGTATTTCCTCTCCTTTCCTCACTTCTCCTCCTCCTCTGCTCTCACTTCTTCTCACACTGAATGAAAACAGAAACTTAACATGGAGCTTTACGTCATTCTTAAAATGTATACGCTGCAGGATTTTAGTAAAAAACAATGTCTTGACCAAACGGCTCTGAACACTCAAGTGCCAAAAACTGCAGTTCTTGTAATGTCCACTTGAGGCTGGCTCCAAGAGCGAGTCAGTCCCCATAGACCCCCATGTTAACTTGACACAGGGTTCACATTTTCATGGACAACGTTTCAAAACTTTCACTTGACTTTTCAAGGACCCATAATAAAATGTTCATTTCATTTTACATGTTTGATTTTCTTCTCCCGTCACAGCCGTCACTTTGACCAATAGGAACACAGAGCGATCTGTTGCCATGGAAACTGTAGGACAACAACAGCCCAGCCTTTGAGATATTTCCTGTGGGGACGTTAGCACACAGAGTAAAAAGGAAACAGCAGAGGCACTTTATCAACCCGCTGAGTACTGCCATTAGCATCAAGCTAGCAAAGAATGTTCTTTCTTCATAATGGAGGATATAAAGGAATCAAACTCACAGATAGTGTCTGGGCCTTTACTCAGCACAGCTGCAGAGGCTACCAGCTGCATCTCAAACACACCACACCATTTATCACTCTGGTTTAGTTTAATCAAACTCAACACTTCCTGTTTCTGTTTCAAATTAAAAGCCCCTCATCATTTCAGCTAAGAGAATCCCTTCATTTTCTAAAAAGGCTTTTATTGTGAAACATTTGCAGGAACTTCTTGTGGAGGATTCAGTGACTTGTATGTTTGCATGTGGTACTTCAAATGTAACTCCGCCCACCTGGTGACAGTTTGTACGTCACTACAGTAACAGTTCAGCTGGAACATGAACACACACAGTGACTGAGATAATAATAATAATAATAATAATAATAATAATAATAATAATAGGAGCGATGATAGGTTTTCCCCAGAACATTACTGTAAGAGTTCATTTTATTTCAAACAACAAAATTCTCTGACTTTTACTGATTCCATGACTTTTCCAACACTGGAAAATGAGAATGTGGAATTCCACGTCTTTTCCAGGTTCTCCATGACCGTGGGAACGCAGCAGAAACAAACATATTTTGGTCTCTAATTTATTTCAACATTCATGACAACTGTGCAGAGCTGAATTTTCATAATTATAATTTTTCTGTTTACATGTTATTAAGGCTTAAAGTTACGCGTCATTAAGGGCGGGGCCTCTTTGAGTGACAGGCTGCCTGCGAGACGTCACTACAGTCTTTTTTTTTTTACACTGCCTCTTCAAGGCGGGAATTTCACGCCATTATTTTGCCTTGCCGTTCTTTATAAAAACTACACACACTGAATGGAGGGACATAGTTTTAGTAACAATGGAGGCAGTGTCAGCACCAAAGAGGTGTCTGTGAAAAAAGGCGAGACCAGCAGGACGGGACTGTGGATGGGACGGATGTGAGGTTTTGACGACACGACCTTCCGATGGATTTAAGGTTTAAAAAGCAGCTGTTAGCAGATAGCAGCTAACTCAAAGGTCCAGGAGCTCCTTACCCTCAGAGCAGAGGACGAGATCAGCCGCCATATAACAGGGACGCTAAATGATTGTTTTTGACATGTGATGTCATTGTTATTGTTTATAAAGAGCAGCTGACACGTGTGTTATATGTCACACTTGAGGTCAATGCTGCTGTTTTACTCGTCATGCCTCTTTTGCTTCCACGATGTCGGCATGCTGTTTAAAATCGCACATGGGAGCTCATGAAGCGACTTCATTTGGTTCTGTGTAAAAACGTAAAGGCGGCGTAAAGAAGACAGCCTGGTAAGACCGTCATGATGACGTGAACTCAACATTCTGTGTCAGTCTGGACTCAGTCGCTCTGCCTTGTGTCCAGAAATTAAAATCCAATCGGGGCCAATCAGGGACTTCATTGAAGTTGATGACCTGAAATACAGGCCGCAGCTGTACTCCTGGTGTTTTGTTACACTGCATTTGTCTGTCAAGGCGAATACTCCCGCCCACTGACAGTGTTTGTGGCGGCACAGAGTCCAGACTGATACAGGATGGTCTCACCAGGCTATAAGGAAGGGACCTCCTAGCGGCTCTATAGCGCCACCTCCATGTAAAATGGGCTTCTCAGTCAGATCCACCCCTCGCTCCTTCATGGCTCCACCCTTTCGCCTAAATATGGTCACTTCTGGCTCCAAAAAACCCCCCAAAGATGGCGATGGCCGATATGCTGAACTTGAGGCTTCAGAACAGGAGACCATAAACAACTGGGTGATGTCACGGTAGCGATCACGGTTGTGACCCACCCTCAGTGTGTGGCGGTGTATTTCTCTGCAGAGACTCCGCCCTCTGCCTGGGTGTTCTTCTTTTACTGTGTTTTAACGTTTCTGGTGTCACGCCCCCCCTGCCCCCTGTATCTGCCTTTTTACTAATATAAATGTAACGTTCCTTCAGTAGTACAAGAACGTGCAGCGTAGGGAGGCGGAGCCACGTCTGAATGTTGTTTTCAGAAATATTAACCACTAATTTCTGCAGAGTTTAAAGCAACAAAGGAAACGTCGGCAGCTCCAGCTTCTCTCTGTGAGAGTTAACTGACTGTCGGTCAGATAAAATGAGATGTCTGAAGATGTCAACTTGAGCTGAGATCTGACACTTCATTAACACTTAACCTCATTAAATTCTGTTGTGACTGAGCTGAAACTGTTCTAACGGACGATATCAGAGCTCTGCGTTCATGCTCTGATCCAGTTCACCTCACACTTCCACAGAGTTGGTTTCCTCCCAGATATCTGGGAATTAAGGCAGTTTTTCATCATCACTGGAGAAAAACTATTTGTTTGAGTGAACTGGCCCTTTACTTATATTTGGACATGAGACGAGCACACTTCAGAGCGTGCAGCGGTCTTCATGTTGAACAGCAGAGAGTCTCCGCTCTGACTCATCGGCTCTGAATCCACCAGCAGTAACATGTCAGTCCAGAGACACGTGACTGTTCGGACTGATGGAAAAAATATTCTCGCTGCTCTGCGGGAGGTTTTTACATTATTGCACATGTCAGCAGTTGAGCGGTGCTCAGTCATGACCTTCCTCTCTGCACCTCATTACATGCTGTGAGGTCACTGGCCGAATGTAAAACAGTCCACTCCATCATGTTGATTAGACTCCTGCAGTCACGCTGCATCCTCTTTAATTTCATGCCTCAGCTGGACGGACTGTGGCTGCACCACTCAGGACACACACTTTACTAACTAACTCATTTCAGTCTGAAACAGCAGAGAGAACGTTGAGAACGGAGAAAAGGCCTTACTACAACAGACCGAATCCAGGAAGTAAAGCAAACGTTGAAGAAGAGTACACTTGCAAGATAAATGTGACACTTTCTAATGTCACAATGGAGGGACAACTACGCAGGTTGATTTTAGCGCTGCTCATCGTGGACTATATTGCTGTCATTGTTCATTTTAGTCAAACCATACAGTTTGAAAACGAGGCGCGGCTCCAACTAGAAAACAATGTTTTGATGCATTGGATGTGCTGAATGTGCATATTAAGGCAGTACAGGAGGAGGTGCACATTAATAATCCTCCAGGACTGTAACATGCTCATGTTTAACCCAAACAATGTGTCATGTGACTGCAGTTGCTTCACATCCAGGTCGGAACACCTTCTCACCACAAACCAACCGCACCAGAGTTCTTTTGGAACCGGACTGAGACCACCTCTTCAAGAAGGTCTCGGTCTGGTTGTTTTGCTGTGTTCACACCTGCACAAACGAACCGCACTGAGGGAGCAAATGAACTTGAGCTCGAGTGAACTGAACCAAACAGGGCAGGTGTGAACACAGCCTTAGGGAGAGTCACACCAGCCACAGCTCTGAGAAACACATCAGAAGCTTCCTCTAAAGTACAGAACACTCTGGATTCATCTCTGTAGAAGCAGATGCACATGACTTATAATTTGTATTTTTGTTTTGTTGAACTGTTGATAGGCTTTTTTCTTTCTATTTCCTGACATAGTGGCAATGTTTAATACAAATTTGAATAAATATTTTGTTAAAAAACAAAACATATTTCTACATTTTTTTTTATACTGTCAAATTTTATAATTGATATTATGTCTTTACAATGCGTTTGTTGTTGGGCACCAAATCACAAGACAGGGCGTACAGCTTGGCGATACGGGATCACAGTAAAACGTATGTCGATGATGATGATGATGATGAACTGCAGTCATTTTTACTGGATATGGACCGACACAGATGGATCAGAACAGCGTGTCATGCAGCAGAAGGTAACAGACAGCTGTCAGTCAGTCTGCAGTGTTGGGGTCATTAGCGTCATTGTACACGCCCATTCGTTCGTGCTGAGGTGAGGAGGAAGTGAAAGTAGCGTGGACATGAAGAAAAGAGGTGAAAATGAGAGGAAGTGAGGAGCGAAGTGGCGCTGACGCCGAAGAAGAACTCGAGTTATCCTCAAAAACAGACGAAACTGTGGATAAAAAAGGCCACGTCAATAATTTGGAAGTGGTTTGGCGTCTTGAAAGGTGACGACACACGGACAAAGACGGGCTGTAAAATATGTCGTTGGTTGGGGCCAACCAGGACAGGAAACACAACAAACCTTTTCCATCACCTAAAAGGTGGCGTCCCAGCGACGACACTGAGAGCATGAAAATCTGCCCAAACTGTAGTAAGTCCACCAACAAGTGTTCAACGGCCGAGCACTTCTGCTGCTGTGGGCGGGGCCAGCGGGGCGGCACCTTAAACACCAATCAGTTGTGTCCTGTTTTGCCGCCGTAACCCCGTATGAGAGGGGATGGCAAAGGAGCAGAGACATAACAGACGCAGTGTCATACTTTCTAGCCAGAGACATGACGGCCATGAGCACCGTGGAGAAAGATGGGTTCAAGAAACTAATCAAAGTGCGAGGCTGCAGGTACGAGCTCCCAGGCAGGAAATGTGTTTCTCACACTGCTCTGTCGCAGCTTTACGATGAGCGCTGCAGGAAGCTGGAAAATCATTTGGTCTCTTCAGATGTCAGACGTCATCAAGATACTTTTCAAACTCGCAGCACCATCAGATTAAATACCGTGATAAATATCGATATCGATCAATAAAGAGAAAATTATCATGATAATATTTTTTGCCATATCGCCCAGTCCTAGCGGAGCGGCTGAAGCTCAGTCCAGGGGGACTTAGCTTGGGAACCAGAGGGTCGCCGGCCCAAGTCCCCGTACGGACCAAGGCTGTGAACACTCCTGTCCATGGCAGCCCGCTCAGTCTGACATCTCTCCATTTAAGGCATGAATAGGTCCTGCTTGTGCATGTGTGTGTATTTGTGTGTGTGTATTTCGGGCTTGTGTGCCTGTATGACGACAGAGTGAGAAAAACTAAATTTCCCCTCAGGGATTAATAAAGTGTTTCTTCCTCTGTCTGTCTTTCTCTCGTATGAGCGTCTGAGCTGACAATAAAACGGGACACAGTGACACACACTGTCGGTCGGCTGCTGTTTAAGGTGAATAAAAATCCACTGACCTCGTCGACGTTCTCAAAAGCGTTGATGACATCATAAGGCAGGCAGGACAGCAGGTCGATGACGAACCAGGTCTTGACGTAGTTCATGCGGATAAGTTTGGGGTCAGAGATGACCTCCCCGGCCGGGCCGACGAAGGTGGTGTGGAAGTTGAGGACGATGTCGACGAGGAAGATGACGTCCACGATGCTGTCCACCACCAGCCAGGTGACGTTGTTTTGCTTGGTTTTGAAGGAGACATTGTAGGGCACCATGATGGCGGTGTAGAAGGTGAGGATGAGGATGACCCAGTCCCACGTGGTCTTGAAGAGGCAGTAGTGCAGGATGATGTGCGGCGGCGTCTTCGGGGTTTCCTGTTTGTACTGGGGCAAGATGTCTGAGCCCAGCTGGAGAACCTGAGACAAATGTTGAAACAACCCCATAAATTCTGTTTTTCTTTGACATATAGCATTTTTATTTTACAGAAGAATATTTAAATATTTGTTGTGTTTACTTTGTTTCTGTGTTTTATGTCATTTGATGTGTTGAAACCAGTTATTTGTTCCAGTAAAAAAAATAAAAAAATAAAATGAAGTTAAATGAAACTTAATTGAAAGCTGGGTAAGATCAAGACCTTTGACAGTTTAGGGCGTCTGCATTAAAGACAAACAACAGGTTTTATGACAATCAGACAAACGCTCATTCATTTATGTTTAAATCTCTACCAAGCCACGCCCCTCTTTGAAAGCACTGTCACTTCCTGTTGGTCAACTGCAGAAACATTTTGGGGACATGCTCTAATGGTTAAAACAAATGTCTGAACAAACCCTCATTGATTTATGGCCAAACTTTGCAAAAGCTTGTTGCACTTGTTTGCAACTGGTGGCGCCCCCTATTGACTTATTTCAAAATAATTTATCACAGATGGTTCATCATTATTATCTAACATATCCTGTAGGTTCTGTAAAGATTGGAAAATCAATTTCTGTTTATAATCTGATTTGTGTTATCACATGTCCATTTTTTGTATTTGTGCTGCCCCTAGTGGTCAATTTGAATGAAACTTTATGGATATGTTCCTTGTATGTGTTAAGACATTGCTTGCGAGGTTTGTGATGATTGTCCCAAAGGTTGTTGAGTTATGTGTTAAGCCACGCCCCCATCTAGAGTTCATTGGTCAGTATCTGCAGAAAGCAATGAGATATCAACCAGCTTTTGACAACTATTGATGAGCTTGAGCGGATGATGACCAACAGAAAGGTTGGTACAAATCAGACCTACGGCTTTGGAGGAAATGTCAAAAATGTGTTTTTCAAAAAGAAAGAAAAAAATCAAAATGGTGGAAAATTTCACAGTGACCCTTTTCGACAATGGATCCATCACCCTCCTTAAATCATAAAATGTCTATGGGGTCTGATCGCCTAAGACTTTCCACATTTTTCATTCTTATGTGCACATGTTGTTAAACATTCTGTCCTGAATGAACAGGCGTCATGTTTCCTGAACAGCATTTGCACAACTTCCAATCATTGGTGAAAATTTTATTCGTCTCTGATGTAATTTGTGAAAACCTTTCTGAAGAAAAAAAAATAAAGTCAGAGCAAAAACAACAGGGTTAAAACTCTTCGGGTTTGAACCCTAATAAACTCCACACTGCAGCTCTGAAACCAGCCGTTCAATCAGCAAAGAAAATAAACTCGACAGCTGATGAAAATGTGACTGATCTTTGATTTAATTTCGTTGTCTCCTGTGTGAGTCCGCTCAGCCTTAGGGAGGAGGAGTATCCTCTGCAGCCGACGCACGCTCAAGTTATCTTCACTTCCTGTCTGCACCACAGCATCTCTACTCCATGTTTGTGTGTGTGTGTGTGTGTGTGTGTGTGTGTGTGTGTGCATACAAGTGGCGCAGCAGCCTGACACTCAGACGGCAGGAGGAGCAGCTGCTGCAGCACGATGATAACTCACACCAAAGCATTAAAACAGTGAGCTAACAGTTACAGGTAAAAGAGCTTCTCGAGACTATGGTCGTTAATAATTTAGAATGGTAGCCCGTTTATTACCGGCGAGATTAACAGGATTAAAGTTTCACACATCTGTGGGAAAAAGCGTGTATCAAAAGATCAATCTTGGACTTTCTGAATCGAAATCGAGTCATTCAAATGAAGATCGATTTGAACTGGATGAATCAATTATTTTAATCCAGCCCAAAGCATGATGTTGGGATTGGTACTGAAGGTAGAAAACTTATTTTAAACATAAACTTCATTTAAACCAGGCCTGCCCCCCAGGTGCTGTCAGCAAACCAGAGAGAACCTGTGTGTTTACGTTACCAAAGTTTTGCTCCTCACTTGGACAGAGGTGTGTGTGAGACTACGTTTGGACGACTGGACAAATATTTTCACGACTCAAAAGCCAGCACGAGCCAGGCTAAAAATACAAGTTGATGCAAAGCGGAACAATTCTTGCAAATAGAAATCAAGATTCAATCACACTCAGTGGCCACTTTATTAGGTACACCTTGCTGGTACCAGATTGGACCCCTTTTTAATTCTTGGTGTCACAGACTCAACAAGGTGCTGAAACATTACTCAGAGATGTTGGTCCATATTGACATGATGACATCACACAGTTGATCCATGATGAGAATCTCCCGTTCCAGCACATCCCAAAGGTGCTCTATTGGACTGAGATCTGGTGACTGTGGAGGCCATTGGAGTACAGTGAACTCATTGTCATGTTTGAGATGATGTGAGCTTTGTGACATGGTGCGTTATCCTGCTGGAAGTAGCCATCAGAAGATGGGTACACTGTGGTCATAAAGGGATGGACACGGTCAGCAACAATACTCAGGTAGGCTGTGGTGTTTAAACCATGCTCAGTTGGTACTAAGAAAATCTCCCCCACACCATTACACCACCAGCAGCAGCCTGAAGCGTTGATACAAGGCAGGATGGATCCATGCTTCCATCTGAATGTGGTTTTTCCAATCTTCTATTGTCCAGTTTTGGTGAGAAAACCCGTGTGAATTGTAGCCTCAGTTTCCTGTTGTTAGCTGACAGGAGTGGCACCTGGTGTGGTCTTCTGCTGCTGTAGCCCATCTGCTTCAAGGTTGGACAAGGTGTTGTTGCTTCAGAGATGGTCTTCTGCACACCTTGGTTGGAACCAGTGCTTATTTGACTTCCTGTTGCCTTTCTATCATCTTGAACCAGTCTGGCCATTCTCCTCTGACCTCTGGCATCAACAAGGCATTTTGGCTCACTGGATATTTTCTCTTTTTGGGACCATCCTCTGTAAACCCTAGAGATGGTTGTGCTGAAAATCCCAGTAAATACTCAGACCAGCCCGTCTGGCACCAACAACCATGCCACGTTCAAAGTCACTTCAATCACCTTTCTTCATCATTCTGATGCTCCGTTTGAACTTCAGCAGCTCGTCTTCACCATGTCTACATGACTAAATGTTAATGAGCTGCTGACACCTGATTGTCTGATTAGCTATATGTGTTTACAAGCAGTTGAACAGGTGTACCTAATAAAGTGGCTGCTGAGTGTATATGAAAAAATGCGCATTGGTTTAATTAAGATTTTTTGATTTAATAATACTTGATATATTTAATTTGTTCAAAAGGAACTTTTTTATTTGGGACAAAACTAAAGAAAAATAGATGTAACATGTCAGTTTAATTTTTTTACTTTCATCCAAATTCTCATTTTTTTCAGTGTGTGTGAAATAAGTGATAATAACTTGTCGCTCATGAAGCACTTTAAAAATAAAATATCTTAATATGACAAGCGTCCAAACAGTGACAACAGATTTCTTCATTAGTGCCAAGAGTAATAATTTTCTCTGTGAAGTTAATGGAAAGATTAGTCACAGTTAATTACAGCTGAAGAACTTCTCAGCAACATGACGCCTGCCAGCAGGGTGCTGCTGTTTATAAAGTGCACTTAAAGGGATAGTGCACCCAAAAATGTAAATTCAGCCATTATCTACTCACCCATATGCCGAGGGAGGCTCAGGTGGAGCCTGAGTCCTCACATCACTTGCAGAGATCCAAGGGGAGAGGAGGTAGCAACACAACTCCACCTAATGGAGGCTGACGGCGCCCCAGATTCAAACGTCCAAAAACACATAATTGAAACCACAAAATATCTCCATACTGCTCGTCCGTAGTGATCCAAGTGTCCTGAAGCCCCGACATAAAAAGTTGTCTGGAAAAACCTCATTTGAACTCTGTTTTTAGCCTCATTGTAGCCTGTAGCTCTGACTGCCTCTGTGGACTGTGCTCATGTGTGAGCGAGACCAGTGAAAGCACGTGAACACACATGAAGGTGGTGCCCATGTCTCACGGTCTCACATGAGCGCGGTGCACAGAGAGGCAGTTAGAGCTAAAGGCTACAATGGGTGTGGTTACATGATGGCTTCTCATTCAGAATGAAATGAATCTGAATGAAATCATTCTGAATTAAAGTCTTTCCAGGTAGTTTACATGAGAAATATTCATTCTGAATGAGGGTTTACACAGAGATCAGTTTAATCGCCTTTTAATCGCCTGTATTCGGGTCTGCACAAAGTTTGGGGCAGGGAAGGTTTCTGATTGGATAGGGGGCGGGGCGGATGTTACGTGTTTATGTTTACCGGAAGAAAACACTGTAGTCCTCGCTCCGGATAACAAGATGCTTGACGACGCCGTTCTTAGTGCCTTTTTCGGGCTTGTTTTGCTTATATTCTTGAAGCAGCAGTACGACAACAACCTTGTTCTGCTAATGCTTCGTCTCTTGAGGAGGAGAAGGGAGGTAGAAGGTCGAAGAAGGGAGATAGAAGACCGTGCTGTGGAGAATGGAAACCGGTGATGCAACGAGTCCGACTGCTCTATCTCAGCCCGTTGCTATGTGCGCTATATACGTCATCGCGCGAGAAGGGCAAGGAAACGAGCATGTGCAGAAAGACCGGAATGAACTTAAAGAGGAATGAGTGTATACAAGTGCAAGAAATTCTTTCATTTGGAATTAGAAACGGAATATTCCAGCCCCTTACATCGGATTGAATTTTCAATGGCATTGGCCATTTTCATTCTGAATTAGGTGTTTACAAGATCACTTTTAATAGGAATGAACTTTCATTCTGAATGAAAAGGGAATTAAACTGTCCATCTAAACGCACTCAGGCTGAGGCTAAAAACAGAGTTCAAACTAGGTTTTTCCAAACAACTTTTTATGTCGGGGCTTCAGGACACTTGGATCACTACGGACGAGCAGTATGGAGATATTTTGTGGTTTCAATTATGTGTTTTTGGACGTTTGAATCTGGGGCGCCGTCAGCCTCCATTAGGTGGAGTTGTGTTGCTACCTCCTCTCCCCTTGGATCTCTGCAAGTGATGTGAGGACTCTAAAACTTCACCTGAGCCTCCCTCGGCATATGGGTGAGTAGATAATGGCTGAATTTTCATTTTTGGGTGCACTATCCCTTTAACACATTTTACTTCTTATCATGTGAAACAACAAGTCATGAAGGATTTCTATTATTCCGCAGCTTGTCGGCTCAACTGGCAGCGACACTAAGCAACACAGGGCCAACACACGCCCACACACTGAAGGTCAATTAAAGCAATGAAAAGAAAAAAACCTGTTAAGTTTAAAATAAATGCTAACACAGGACAACTCAGCCGAGTTCCTCCACCAGCTGCTGAGAGTGTCGTCTGTTTTCTGACGCACGAATAAAATATCCTGCAACTGACTTCAAGTTTTGATGATTTAACACTTCTGAATTCTGTTTTTACTTTTTTTTGTTTCATCTTCATACAGAGATTATTGTTGCTGCTGTAGTGCACGAGGAGCTGTGATCTCACCTCAGCCAGCCGTGAGTGTTTGTGGACGTTCTCTCCTTTTTGGACAGCCGGAGCGAGCTGCTGAAGAACTCCTCTACTGCTCGTCAACGCACGAGTCAGACGGGCGAATTTACCCCAACCTGGCAACCACAAACAACAAAGGTTACGATATTGTAACTCTAGTTCTATTAGCACAGGCGGAGCCCTCTTCTGGACTCTTTGGGTAATACTCCTCCAGTCATGAGCACACGTTCACACACTGATATCTGAATAAATAAATGTAGCCAGCCAATCAGGAGGTGCCTACCTGAATCCATGTGGAACTCACAGTATGTAAATAGGTGGCTTGCTGCCGTCAGACATTCTATACCCGCTTCAGCAAGAGGCGTAGGAATGACAGGTCCCCTTGGTAGAGGGGGAATATATTCTAACTCACACAGGCTCCGCCCCCTAATGGACTCTTTGGGTACAGTGGGTGGAGCCCGATGAATGAATGCCCTTGACCCAGCCACACTGATCCTGGCCCCTGACCGGCTCAAGGTTAGTTGTTGAAGCCCGCCTACTTCTTTATTACCCAGGCAGCTGCTGTGGAGAAGTGGGGGCCCCAGCTAACACATGTGGTGAACAACCGAACTGGGCAGAGCTTTGGCAGAGCTTTCATCCTGCAGGGGTTGAAAGGTAAGCACAGACACTGTAAGAAAGTCTACTGTTATCTGTTCTCATTGTTATAAGTGTTTTCAAGCCCCCTCTGTAATTGTGAGTTTTTCTGACTTGCTGTAGTTTGATCCTGGCGCACTTGCCATAGTTGATGATGTCATACCTCGTTAAGGCTAGACCCATGCGCATTTTCCATGGATGAGCAGCTGTGGATGCCTGTTGTGTGCGTTTATGCACAAACGTGAGTCTCAAACTCTTTTGCTAATGGTAGACCACTCAGTATTGTTGGTATTATCAGCCCTGTTATCGTTCTTTGAGTGCTTTCTGTTGTTTCTGGGTTTAATGCATCATTTTCTTGGTACATGGTTCAGAGCATGTGGACAGGGTAACATATTTCTTGCTAATATAGCCTATTTGCCTTTATATTTTGATCTTATGAGTGTCATACATGATGAATGTGCCTATGGGGTTTGGTAACTTGTTGATTCTTTGATAATTGTGCACATAAGCACATGTCCTCATTATTTTAGCGGTATTTCGCCATGTGGCTGTTTCTAGTACTGCAGTGACGCCATTTTGCCAATAGAGGGCACTGTTGACCACAGAATCATTCATTATGGCCAGTAATTGAGGTGCAATGTATGTCCAGTTAATTTAGTGTGTAAACCAGGGTGTTTAGATGCAGATTGAACAGTCCATTTTTGGTTAATTATTTAAGAGGAATAATAATATGTTTTTGATTTATATAAAATAATATGTCATTGAAGATTGATACTATATTTTATTTCTTCTGTTTCCTTTAGTACCACACACACACCCTCACCTGTATCCACAATACCTTGTGCTCATTCCTGACCTGTAATTGCCCACTGTGATCATTAAAGTTTTTGGATTGAACGCTCCCTGCCCTACTCTCTGATTGGAGTCCCTGTCCTTAAAGCAACTATCACGCCAGCATCCCAGAGATACTATCTCTTTCACAGACACACTGAACATCACATTTCCTGCATCATCAAGGTGCACGGAAACATGTTGGTGTATCAGGTGCAACACAGCTGACATCAGAGTCCTGCAAGTGTCCACGTTTTAAAACCTGCACCCACCCATACCGTATAGCTCTGGGTATAACAAGCGCTACCACCAGTTTCTCCTCCATTATTACAAACCGTTAACTTGATGTCGTGACCACCACAGAAGGCCTGGCTCTCAAATCATCCCATTGCACAATGGGGAAAAAGCGGAGATGACGTGGGACACTTTTCCGAGTTGAAGTCCCAGTTCAGAGCGCTCCAGCTAAACACCAAGTGCCTAGAGCGCAGAAACGCAAAGCGTGACGCTACTGTGGCTTGATAATAGTGGTTTAGCTGTCAAAATAATGGAGGCACAGTGGTGCAGTGGTTAGCATTGTCGCCTCACAGAAAGAGGGATCCTAGTTCAAACCCAGGGTGGGGGAGCCCCTCTGTGTGGAGTCTGACATGTTCTCCCTGTGTCAGCGTGGGTTTCCTCCAGGTGCTCTGACATGTTCTTCCTTTGTCAGCGTGGGTTTCCTCCAGGTGCTCTGACATGTTCTCCCTGTGTCAGCGTGGGTTTCTTCCAGGTGCTCTGACATGTTCTCCCTGTGTCAGCGTGGGTTTC
>NC_065510.1:3575452-3607342 GCF_006386435.1 Epinephelus moara | reverse complement strand
GGTTTCCTCCAGGTGCTCTGACATGTTCTCCCTGTGTCAGCGTGGGTTTCCTCCAGGTGCTTCAGCTTCCTCCCACAGTCCAAAGACATGCAGGTTAACTGGTGACTCTAAATTGTCTGTAGGTGTGAATGTGAGTGTGAATGGTTGTCTGTCTCTATGTGTCAGTCCTGTGATAGTCTGNCTCAAAGTTTTCTTCTGTTTCCTCTTTTAAGTTCAGACCTTCAGACCTCATGTCATTAGTTTTTCATATTTGCTGCAGTGCCCGGTATAGTCTGGTGACCTGTCCAGGGTGAACCCTGCCTCTCACCCAGTGTCAGCTGGGATAGGCTCCACCCCCCGTGACCCCTAACAGGATAAGTGGTTATAAAAAATGAATGAATGTCAAAATATTACACATATACTGCACATCTTTTTACTTTCTTTTATTCTGAAAAATAAAGAACAGATCAACCACTGCCCACCCGCATGTACTTCATTTTTACCTGTGACTGTGAATTTATATGTATACATTTCTATTTTTTTTACCCGTTACACTGCTTTTTGCATGTTACCCACAGGTACCTGTCCGGTGCTGGCCTGTGTCGTTCTAGTGAGCACAGACCCTGAAAAGGAGCCCGACATGTCCAAGAGATAGAACCATATGAAGGGGTAAGGCGTACTCCACAACACTGCCGTGCACACGTCCTCGACACTCACCCTGCTGAACAAGGTTGCCGACACTGCCAAACCACATATTGAGCATGTGCAGACCACAGTGGAAGGGACAGCGCACTCATAAAGCCATCTCGTATGGCGTTTCTTGGACAGGACCTTACCGGCCACACCATCACCAAACCACACAGCTGTTCAGTGCGTCTGATGGGGCGGTGCCTTCAACACAACATGCCAACACACAGAGTGAGCCGAGCAGATGCAATATCTGCCTCCCTGTCCTCCTCATGGGACAGAGGACAAAAAGCATCTAACTATCGACCTGCTCAGTGTGCTTCTCACTGTCGCTGAAGAGATGAAGGATGTCTGACAGCAGTGAGCCGCCTCCTTATACATGTTATACAACATGTATTCAGGTAGGCACCTCCTGATTGGCTGGCTACGTTTATTCAGATGTCAGTGTGCTTGTGATTAAAATCCAGCTGAGGGCGGAGCCTGTGTGAGATAGAGCATATAGACAACAGGATTTCATTGTAAACTAACAGGAAACACTGTTTGATGAAAGTCAACGTGTCATTGTTATTTGCCCTGACACCACACTGCCAACAGCCAATAGGAGCGAAGTCTGGAGACTTCTCCTTCTCTTTATTTCCAACACAGTTAATCAGCGTGAACAAAGATGCTGCAGTTACGAACTGATGGTAGTCCCACCCACCTTTTGAAGAGTCGTCCTCGATTGGCTGCTTGAAAGCGGTGATGTCACTGAAAGTGCAGAGAAAGAGGACCACTTTGTCCTGCTCGTTTCGGATCGGCGCGATCTTCACGAAAAACCAAACTGGCATCCCTGAACGAATTCACACACACACACACACACACACACACACACACACAGAAAATCACTCTGATGTTCGTCACAAAAATGATCTGTCAGAACTCAACACATCCCAACGCTGCTGTTGTTGGACCCATCCACCTCCCTCCCACCTGCCCTGCAAAGAGCATCTTAAATGTCATTGTTGTCCAGCAGCGTTTCAAACTGACACCGCCCAGCAGTGTATCAAAGGAGGCCTGTTTTTTGCCGGTGCCTAACGCTAAAATAACTGACCAAGCGGTGGTATCTGACGACTTTAGAATGAGAACAGGAAGTGACAGAGAGGTTCCAGGTCTTAAAAAGATTAGAAAGATATATATGGTCTCCTCCCGGTTGGACATGCCCGCGACACCTCCCAATATATACATATATATATATATCTATATATATATGTATATATATATAAAGCCCCTACATGATGCATAATACTGTCAGGTAGAAGAAGTGGCTGATATCAAGAAGACCTACCAGTGGCAGGAGAGTGCTGCACTGACAGACAGCACAGAGACACTAATCATGGCAGCACAAGAACAGGCCCAAAGCACAGGGGCCATAGAGGCCAGAGTTGACCACAGCAGATCAGACCCAAGGTGCAGGCTGTGCAAAGATGCCCCTGAGACGGTCCAGCACATAGTGGCAGGTGTAAGATGCAGGCAGGATCAGCGTACATGGAGAGGCACAACCAAGTGGCTGGGATAGAGCACAGGAACATCTGTACCCAGTATGGACTCCAAGTACCCAAATCCCGATGGAACACACCACTAAAGGTGGTTGAAAACAACAGGGCTAAGATCCTGTGGGACTGCAGCTTCCAGACTGACAAACAGCTGCTGGCTAACCAACCGGACATAGTGGTGGTTAACAAACACCAGAAGAGGGCAGTGGTGGTGGATGTGGCAATACCAGCCGACAGCAACATCAGAGAGAAGGAACACGAAAAGGTGGAGAAGTATCAAGGGTTGAAAGAACAGCTGGAACAGATGTGGAAGGTCAAAGTTGACCCCCGTAGTAGTAGGAGCACTCGGGGCAGTGACCCCCAAACTGACAGAGTGGCTCCGGCAGATTCCAGGAACAAAATCTGAAGCCTCAGTCCAGAAGAGTGCAGTCCTAGGAACAGCTAAGATACTGTGCAGAACCCTCAAACTCCCAGGCCTCTGGTGGAAGACCTGAGCTGGAGGATGATACAGATACAGATACCACCCTGAGAGGGTGACAGGGTGATTGTTTTTTATAATTATAAACACGCCTATTTTTATGTTTAAACATCAGCTAGTTACTTTCAATCATGAACAAAATTAACAGACACTGACATCCCTGGACACACCCCTCTATGATAAAACCAACAGACGTGTTGAGAGTGCAGCCAAAGATCACATGACCTGAGGAGTCCTGAGTGGTTTTAGTTACTGTTTGCTGATGTGCCATCACCAGTTAGACCAGTGTAGAGTTCTTAAGGCCCTGATACACCGATTCTTTATTTATTTCATTTTTTATTTAACCAGAAAAACCTCTTGAGATTAAAAATCTCTTTATCAGGAGTGTCCTGGCCGAGACAGGCAGCAACATAAGTTACAGACAGACAACACAGAACAAATGTTGAATCTGCCACGGAGACGGCGGAGACTGTCTGTGAATGACATCACTCTGACTGGCAGTTCAGCGTACAGGAGGAAAAGCGTCAGTGAGTAAAGGAGTAGCTAGGGTCCAGAGGGAGTGAGACCAAAACCAACTTGTCAGGTCAGATTATTTTTCTCTTTAGCAGAAACATTTCCTGATGGAAACGGTAAATATGCTCTGATTGTGTTGTTAATGTGCTAACTGGCTAACTAGGGAAAATTCCTGTTTCCCTTTTTGAATGAGGATTACAGACGACCGCCGTCTGCTGGTGTGGAGAGTTATTTCCTCTCACACAGGGGCAGACCGTACGAGCTGGTTGGCTGTTAGCTGTAGTCTCTGGGGTGTGTTCGTGTAAACTCTTTGGCCGAGACACAGGCAACATGAGGCGACGCAGCAGGGGGCCTTCATCGCTGCTAGTTCTCTGAGGTCTGGGCCTTTAGTCTAGAACCTTCTGAGTCTCTGAACCAACTGGGAGAAGCTCTGATCTTCTCTGGCTCTTAACTGGTCCGACCCAGTCTCCCACTGGTCTGTTCAGCTCTCAGCAGTGCCTTCTCAGTACGTTTCTCTCTGGTTGATTATCAGCACTCGGTGGAGACACTGACATAAATTGAAATCTGATCTTTGACTGTTGTCGAGTCGCAGAGATCAGCCTCAGAGTCTGTGTTGTTTACAGCACTGTGTTGTTTACACAGTGTGTTGTTTACTGGCTGCACAGCGTGCGCCATCTTGGTGCCAATTTGAAATGAAGCGGAAACCACACCCAGCTCGCTCTGTGCCCGTCAGGTTTCAGAGCACACCACCTGTGATCAGCAATGTTTATATGGAGCTCAGTGATCAGCAGAAAACAGCACAGAGGAAACCTGCGACTGCTCTCAGTGATTAAATTCACATCTTGTCAAGTCTGCTGTTCAAAGATCAGGACGACCTGACGGCCAAGGCTGTTTTTTAAAACATATTTTTATTGCCATTTTCTGAAGGAACAGAGCGATCAATATGTCATAATTAACCACTTGAGTCACTGTCAGCTGAGACGAATAAAGAAAAGGAAGAACTAAAACAATAACACTACAACAGTTCTGACCGAGCAATCTGACTGGACAGGATATATTGCACGAGTGCTGATATACAGTATGACAGCACTGGGACTTTTAACTCTGCATGTATCACTGCACTTTACAGGTGCTCTGAACCGTTAATCACGTTAACCATTGATTAGCCGACATTCAGAGAGGAACTTATTTCCACAAACAACAAACTTCACTTCACTTTGGAAGAAGACACAGCGTCCTGATTAAGCTGTTAACCCACCAGCATCACACACGCCGCCAAGGTGACTGTCAACAGACTGATTTCACTGGTCGATAGCTAAACACAAACACACAGATGTAGCCTACATGATACACAGCAGCTGGTCGGTGGTAACGTGTCGACCTACACAGAGCAGCGAGCTGGTGTTCAGGAGTGTTTGTGTGTTGCTTGGCAACAGTTCTGGTGTCTAGATGTGAAACTATTTGTGTGGGTGGAGCCATCATTAAATAAAACATATCATGACCTGTTGTCACTTTTTTTGCTGTTAATAAACTGTTACTGTATACACTCGAGGCCGTGCTGTTGGACTGAAGATCAGCGCTGCAGCCTCATCCCTACAACTGAATCACAGCTGTGCTGATATTCAGTCCAACAGCACAACCTCGAGACGGCGTGCTTCTGATCTGTAACGCTGACAGGAAGTGACCACCATGAGACGGCGTATCATCTCTAGTCAACAACTCTCTGTGCGTCTGATCTGTAACGTTGACAGGAAGTGACCACCATGAGACGGACTATCATCTCTAGTCAACAACTCTCTGTGCGTCTGATCTGTAACGTTGACAGGAAGTGACCACCATGAGACGGACTATCATCTCTAGTCAACGACTCTCTGTGCTTCTGATCTGTAACGTTGACAGGAAGTGACCACCATGAGACGGCGTATCATCTCTAGTCAACAACTCTCTGTGCTTCTGATCTGTAACGCTGACAGGAAGTGACCGCCATGAGACGGCGTATCATCTCTAGTCAACAACTCTCTGTGCTTCTGATCTGTAACGTTGACAGGAAGTGACCACCATGAGACGGCGTATCATCTCTAGTCAACAACTCTCTGTACTTCGTTCTGATTTGCAGCTTTTCAGACTTATTTTGTGGCTGAATATAATTTGTAGCTTCTTAAAATCTGAATGAGGATAGTGATAGTGAGATACTGGCTACAGTGATGAAACAAAACCAGCATCAGATGGACTGTATTCATAATCAATACGCCACAATAATATAAATAACCAGCGCCAATTCATCAGTCAATGAGAATGTGTGTGTGTGTGTGGGCGGGGCATAAGCACTTACAGCCAGCAGCAGCAGCGACCCACCGTCTGACACCAGCACACCGTGAGGACAGAAACAGAGGGCTCTGTGGGAACGGAGCACCTGCTGCAGCAAGCCAACACGGCATCTGTGGTCATTTTGACTTGACCAGCAGACTTCACTACAAGCTGATTGGCTGTTGAAACAGGTGACGTGCTTTAAAACCAGCCGCCGGCCATTTGCCCAGCTGAGTGTCAGGTGACATCATCAGCCGGCTTGAGTCGAGCTCAGACCGGCCAGTTCACACCGCTGACACTTTTCTCTGCCATGTTCTCAAACAGTTTTGTCTCGTCGTGAATCTTTGGTCTGAACTGGACTTCACATGCTGCAGATTTATAAAGGATTCAGGCTGAAGTAGAGTTTTTCCTTCTCAACAGTGAGATCGATGGTCGTGGTAAAAACAATTTCATCCGTGAAAATAAAAAGGAGTGATTTGCCCCCGTCTGCATAAACCCTGTGTTTTCCTCTGCATGGTGCTGTGTTGTTTATGGAAATGAAAATAAATTAAAGCAGCAGTGAATGAGTGAATCTGCTGACTCATTAAGCTCCAGTCTGTCAGAGAGCTCTGTCTTTTACCGACTGCCTCTGTCACTGACAGGCCGCCAACTGTCAGCACGCTGTGTCCCAGTTTAGGAGAGAAACTGGGTCTCGAGGTCTCGAGGTCCGTGAGTTTCTGGGTTTTTGGGAGATTCAGGTCAGGCAAAGCACCTGTAGCATGTGACATCTGCAGTACTGTTAAAAAACTGAAGTACTCACGGTTTTTCTTGTACATCAGAATCTCAAAGGAGTTCATCTCGTAGTTCTCAAAGGTCTGTCGAACCTTTTCAGTCATCTCCTTGTCAGTCAGCTCTCCGTACATGAAGCTGCAGGAGAAAACACAGTCCTGATACACCCACCATCTTACTGTTTACTGGTGCAGCAACAGCGTGTGTTCAGGTGTGCAGCTGTACCTGCAGGTGCTGCTCTTCTGCATCACCTCAGCTCGATGGTAACCGGACAGTTTGCAGAAGCCGTCGTTGCTGTAGACGATGGGCCAGTCCACGATCTGAGCGTTCCCCAGCACGAAGTTGGTATCTGACCACAGAAACCAGTGGGTTACAATCAGCCCAGCTCAGTGCATCACACAACAAAACAAGTTCAGAGCATCAAACATGTGGAGATTTTTTAATGCAGCAATTTACAGATCACCACAAACACAGTATGCTGTGTTTTAAAAGAAATAAGTAGTCACACAGTGAGAAAATGAAAACATGTATAGAAATTAAAAAAGAATTGATGCAACAACATCATCAAATCAAATCGTTGCCCTCTGTATCGTAACCAAATGGAATCGTGAGGTGCCTGGACATTCCCACCTCTAGAGTTCATGGCAACGTGTTTAAATGTCTTCTTTTATCCAGCAATCGCTCATAATGCTGAGCAGAAGGTAAGAAAATATCCAGAAGATAAACCAGTGGGATTAAAAATAAGTAACTGACTGATCGCCAATTAATTTTCTGGTGACAGACAAAAAGATTGATCACCTAAGTGCTGCAGCTCTGCAGTGGGGCTGAGCCATACGGACAAAAATTCATATCTCAGCATTTACAGGCTGAGCAGAGACACACGATATATATCTTAGTATTTTCTACACAATGGGCGACATGTTTTCAGCCGCAGGTCAAAGCCACACTGGAGACGTCACAAGCACTGCTATAAAAACAAACTGTGATCCATCCATCCATCCATCCATCAATCCGTCCATCCATCAATTCATCCATCCATCAATCCGTCCATCCATCAATTCATCCATCCATCAATCCATCCATCCATCAATCTATCTATCCATCAATCCGTCCATCCATCAATTCATCCATCCATCAATCCATCCATCCATCCATCCATCTATCTGTCCATCCATCCATCCATCCATCCATCTATCTATCCATCCATCAATCCATCCATCCATCCACCAATCTGTCCGTCCATCCATCCATCTGTCCATCCATCCATCCATCCACCAATCTGTCCGTCCATCCATCCATCCATCCATCCATCCATTCATCCATCCATCCACCAATCTGTCCATCCATCCATCCATCCGTCCGTCCATCCATCCGTCCACCAATCTGTCCGTCCATCCATCCGTCCACCAATCTGTCCGTCCATCCATCCATCCACCAATCTGTCCGTCTGTCCGTCCGTCCGTCCATCCATCCATCCATCCATCCATCCATCCACCAATCTGTCCGTCCATCCATCCGTCCATCCGTCCACCAATCTGTCCGTCTGTCCGTCTGTCCGTCCGTCCGTCCGTCCGTCCATCCATCCATCCATCCATCCATCCACCAATCTGTCCGTCCATCCATCCATCCATCCATCCACCAATCTGTCCGTCCACCAATCTGTCTGTCCATCCATCCGTCCGTCTGTCCATCCATCCACCAATCTGTCCATCCATCCATCCACCAATCTGTCCGTCCATCCATCCATCCATCCATCCATCCATCCACCAATCTGTCCGTCCACCAATCTGTCTGTCCATCCATCCATCCATCCGTCCGTCCGTCCGTCCGTCCATCCATCCATCTGTTCATCCATCCATCCATCCATCCATCCATCCATCAATCTGTTCATCCATCCATCCATCCATCCATCTGTTCCTCCATCATCCATCATGTAGCTGATGTGAACCAGGGGTTACAGTGCTTCATATTTAGGGTGCTCACTGTTTCTTATTAATATTCAGTCTGGACACAAACAGGACAAACAGCTAACGGCCAATCAGAGACACAAACAGCACAGGAAGCTTTATTCTACTCTGTGTGTGTGTGTGTGTGTGTGTGTGTGTGTGTGTGACCTCTTTAAAACAAAATCATAGAGCTGATACACCGATGAAACTCTATTTGTGACTCAGGCAGAAATCATGTTCATGGATTAAAGTTTTATTCACGTTACACTTGGTCATGTTTATTCACGTCATGTCTCGGGTTGCTTGAAATGTTGGTACAAACTGTGTCAACTGGTAGATATCTGGCAAAACTGCTCAGGGGAGCTGTTCAGGGCTTTGTAGCAAGTCAGGGCTGAATTCTGACATGATCTCCTGATCTCACTGAGTCCTCAAACCCAGATTTGTGTTTTTGGTTTGTTATTACCTGGAGGTAAAGCTGCCTCTCCCCCACAGGGCTGTAGTTACTAGTTACTTTCCTCAAAAAGTAACTGACTTAGTAACTGAGTTACTGCACCATAAAAGTAACTAATTACCTGGAAAAGTAACTATATCGTTACTTTTTTATAAAATGCTCAAATATGTCAAATTGCTTGGACACCCCCCCTTAATGGAACTGTATGTAATGAAACTCAACACTGAATATGTTAAATGAATGAAACTGACACTTAATAGATTAAATCATTATTATAAAACACTGTACACTTATCTACACTACACTGCATTGTTGTGTGTGTGTGTGTGTGTGTGTGTGTGTGTGTGTGTGTGTAAGAACCTCCATTAATCGCACAATTTAAGTGTGAAAAGTCTCACTGACTGACCGTCACCTGTGTGTATGCAGAGAAGGAGAGGGGCAGAGGGAGCGGAGCTGTGGAAACATCCTGCAGTCCAACACACTATCATGCGTTTAAATAACTTATTAGACAGATATATAGAGAGAAAGACGATGTTTAGAGAGCGAGCCCAAATAAGCACTTTACAAAACAATAAGCCCACACAGCAACCATGCTTGTGTGCTTGGGAATACCCGCCCTACTCTGCCTCTGATTGGTTTATGATAAAATTTTACTCTCCCTAAGCCAATCATCATCACTTATGCTTCCCCCTCACCAAAGAGAAAAATACTTTAGAGCTCCGCTGAGAGGGAGCTTGCGTAGGTGAAAGCTGCGCCAGTGAACTCAAGTAAAGCTGAGCAACAGCGCATTTTATTGTGAGTAACGGTAACGGCGTTATAACGGGGGAGACAGTAACTTTTTTGATTACTCGTTACTGAAAAAAGTAGCTCCGTCAGTAACGCCATTTATTCATAATGATGTAACGCCGGGTTGGCCAGTCTGGTCCCGTTGGTCAGTGTTTACTTATTCAAGTAACACTGGCGGTCCCGGAGAGTGAGTGACCTGACATGGTGCGTTGGTAAATTCAGTCTGACGCTCTACACTAAAATGAGAGCCCTGTTGGTGGAAGAAACGGAGCGTTATATTTCTACATGAATGAACCAACGGTTAAGTTAATCACACATTCACTCCGCTCGGCGCTCTGCTGCTCCGTCTCCACAGACAGAGTGTCCAGAGTGCGCTCTGCCACTCTGAGAGTGCGCTGCTCTGGATAACCCAACGCTACATTCAGACAGCGCTCCCAATTTATCAACGCTCCAGTTTGTGTCAGAGTGCGCTCCCACACTCACAATGAGTGTTTCTGAACGCACCACTCACATCATCTTCCTCCATCGTCTAAAACAAGACAACACAACTTGTTAGCTAGTGCTAGCTAATGTCTGTGGAGAACTGTTTTGCCTCCAGCTAAGCCCCGCCCACCAACAAACATCACACTGTTTACTAACAGTGAAAGGGTGTATGAGGTCTGTGGTTAACACAAGCTGAAGAGACTTTCATGTTTTGTTTCACCACATTAAATACGTCAGTAAATACCTTGCTGTGAATTTAGAAGCCTCTATGTGTCTTAAAAAAGACGGTTGCTAACAAGTGGCTAAATGACACTACAGAAAGTCATTGCGCTGAACACCTTTACAGCCTCGTTGTGGTGATGTTGAAGTCATGTGACCATGGAATAGTTTGTTTATAGCTTTTCACTTCTGCTGATTGTATTTATGCCTCAATAATCCTAACGTGGTGTTCATTAGTGAAGATTATCTCACTGAACAAGACATGTAAATATCATAAACGTTTGTTTGTCACAGAGTTTATTTTCTACACTGATTCAGAATCAAATGGAAAAATCCCACTGGCTTTTTGACAAGAGAACCAGGGTGATGTTAACCTCAGGGTCGACCTACGATGACAAACGTCATCCCTGCAGCGCTCTCTGGTTGGTTGGATGAGCTACACCTGGGCCCCGTGTGCTCTGTCCATAAATAAGGACAGAGGGATGTCGTATGCTGTAAAGCCTCTGAGGCAAATTGTGATTTGTGATATTGGGCTTTATAAATAAAATTGATTGATTGGTTTCTTCATATTTACACAGATGTTTGATCAATAATCATCAGGAGTGGGGCGCCCAGTGGCTCAGTGGTTAGAGCAGGCGCGCCATGTGCAAAGCAATCGTTCTTACTGCAGCAGTCAGGCTCGATTCCAGCCTGTGGCCATTTGCTGCATGTCATCCTGGCTCACCGCCCCCCCTTCATGCTTAGTCTATCTAATAATGGCATTAAATAATCTTTAGAAAAAGAAAAATCATCAGTAACGTGGATGTAAGTGATTAAAGGCAAATAACAGAACATGTCGAGCAGCCTGGTGAGGTCACAAAACATCACTTGACTGTAGCGCAGCTTTTAAACCAGGAAAACACATCACATACATATTACCACATCCAAAATCTAAGAGCATATCTATTCTCATCATATCAATATAATATCAATATATTACCAAACCTGGCATTCCAGTATGACTTCCTGAATATTTCAGTCTTTGACATTAATTTTTGAAACAAAGCCTGAGAGAAGAAGATCATGTGTGACGTGCAGCTGAGGAGCATCCTGCAGGCTTTAACATGCTTCTGAAGAACCCAGAGGACGTTAACAACATGACACCACTCACTGGTGTCATGTTGTTAACGTCACACACTTCAGGATGGAGATTTGTTTCAAACACACACAACATGGTCGCAACAGATAAACAGATCTGATGTCACCGAACGTTCATGTGTGAAGATGCACAGATTTATCAGCTGAACATGGTTATCGGCCGATATCCTCCTTGTCGACCCTTCTCAGCCGACAGCAGCAGTCTGTTTTCCTGTTGTGTCTCAAGCTGACAAGCAGAGCTACAGGATAACAGCGTCCCATCATCCCGGGGACAATAAAAGACATGTTTGGGATGAACAGAGATCTTCCACTGGACGCTGTCGAGACAAAAGGACGCAGTAAACTCAATATGGACGTGTCAGAGGACGTAGCCTGTTGTTTACCTGATGATGCTACATCATGAACAACAAATCTGTGATGACATCAGCAGGAGGAGAGCTACTTAATGTTAGCTGTTAGGTGTTAGCAGGAGGAGAGCTACTTAATGTTAGCTGTTAGGTGTTAGAAGCTAGTTTATGTTAGCTGTTAGGTGTTAGCAGCTAGTTTATGTTAGCTGTTAGGTGTTAGCAGCTAGCTATCGCTAGGTGTTAATCTGGATGCACTGATTTTGAAATTCTGGGCCAATATCAACACTAATGTTCTTATATTGTTGTTTATTTCTATTTGTTGTTATTTATTCCCCCTTTTGTGCGATGTAAACAAAGAAATCTTTATTGTAAAAAATAATGTTTCAAAGTCATCCAGTCCTTCTCTACCCTACCACTGAGCACAAATTCAATCAGACACATTTCTGAAAAATCTTTGTTTTTTACGTGATCTTTTAATAGTTTCCTCTCTAATATCTATTTTATAGTGAAAACTTCAAGTGCTTACTGAAAAGAGCTTGAATGCATCATAATGTAACTCGGTGTAACCTCCGTTAGTCGTGGCCACCAGCTGCTAACAGCTAACGTTAACTAGCTCTCCTCCTGCTGATGTCATCGCAGATTTGTCGTTCACAGTGTAGCATCATCAGATCAACGACATGTCGACAGTGAGTTTACTGCGTCCTGTCATCCTGACGGCATCCCAGGGAAGATCTCTGTTTGTCCAGACATGTTTTCTGTTGTCCCCGGGACGACGGGACGCTGGTTGCTACGAACCATTTGCCAAACAGTTGCTGGATTCTGTTGACTGTTCAGTTGTTTTTTTATGAGGGGAAAACATATCAACAACAACAACAAGAAAAATCGGTACAGGCCCAGAATTTTACAATTGGTGCATCTCTAGTGAAATTATTAAAGTTATGAAGAAATATATTATAAGATTCAGCTCCAGATCTCATTTTGTATATTTTAATTACTAATTTTCCTATTTTTATTTATTTAGCTCAAATATTTGTCTGATTTCTGTATCATAATAGCCTCACATCACTATTTCATTACAGCTTAATTCTGTTTATGACCGATAACAGTGAATTACTGATTCTTCCTGACGTGTTGTTCTTCAGACGAAGCAGAGAACTTGGCCTTAACCCCACAAGAAGCTCATTAAGACATTTCCTGACCCTCCCTCTAGCGCCACCACCAGGACAAACGCTCCCCGCTGTGTGCGGTAATGAACACTGCAGCCTCTCGGGGCCGCCAGCAGTTCGTCAGAGTTTAAAGTTCAACTCCATCCCTTGTCATTTCACTAATTGGGGTGAACTGGGCTAAGCGGCGTGACGTGGTGTTAATTGATTGTTCAGCCGTAGTTTATCATCACAGTGAATTAAGCAGCAGCCTGACTGAGGCGGATCTGCTGCTCGTTCAACTGCATCACTTCAACAGGAAGCACATGGCTGACAGAGATAAATGTCTTCCTGTATGTCTGTTTACAGAGCCGTCTGCGCGTGTGTGTGTGTGTGTGTGTGTGTAGGGTTTGAATACCACATACATATGCACAGTGCACATAAAATCTGAGAAGGCCACGCAATTGTCAGCTTCAGCATATTAGCATGCTAACAGTAGTGTATCTCTGTTCTCAGGGTCCGATCATGTCCCACAGCTCAGTGTCCTCTTAATGTGACTCATTAAAACTCCAGTGTGTAGTGGTGGGGGGTGGGGGGGCGTGTCAGAAATGGAATATAATACAATCAGTGTGTTTTCTTAGTGTGTAATCAGCTGAAAACAAGAATCGTTGAGTTTTCGTTACCTCAGAATGAGCTGATTATATCCACACTGGGAGCAGGTCTACAGAGATCACCATGTTGCACCGCCATGTTTCTACAGTAGCCCAGAACAGACAAACCAAACACTGGATCTAGAGAGGGACATTCATGTTTTCACGTTGGCCACTGTAACGTGGGTGGATAGTACCTTCAATGTGCTATGATATGCTGCCGTTTGGCTGGACAGCACCTGTCGCAGCAGTATGATACGCCGCTGGACTGCGTCAGTTGGAAATTCTGCCGGTAACGATGTAATATATGGAGCTGGAAAGTCCTTATAGGACTGGTTGGACGGGCGGTGGATGGGTCCAACAAACTCCGGACTTTCACCCGTGTGCCTGCTGTTTGCTTCCTGTATGAGCTAAGAGCCAAACCATGTAGGGTGTTTTTCTAAACCTAACCATGTGTTTTTGTCGACATTTCGCTATTGGTTGTGGCGTCCTGGTACATCAACAGCAAAAGCAGAAAGGCGAGCATATAATAAGTAGACGTGAAAGTCCACTGACCAGGTGGTGATATGAAACGATGTGGGATGAGAAGCCATTGGTCCGTCTCTCTTTGAGCAGGGTGTTTACACCAACAACAAAAAACAAACACAGTGTGCCACAGCAAAATGCAACAGGCTCTCACACTGAGCTGAATGAAACAAGCGCTCATAACCTCAGTAAATAACAAATAAAAACTTGCATGCTGCGTTTTGCTGTTGCTTATGGCGTCTGATGTCTCGCCATGGGCGGGGCTTAGCTCCTGCTCTCACACACACAGGAGCTCAGCAGAGAGGAGAGACAGACTGTGCTCTGCGTTACTGTGCATGAAAGCTTTGCAAGTCAAAACACCAGCTCCTGGATTTCACTTTATTTTTGACACTGATATCGTGACGATATTTGTAGAGCTGACTGTCGGCGCTTTGACAAAATATCTACACAAGGAGACTTTAGATACATAATCATCTCAACTCAACTTTATTTATAGAGCACTTTAAAAACAACAACAGCCGAAACAAAGCGCTGTACATAAACATAAAACATAAAACATAAGACATAAAACAAACAATTATAACAATAAAAACACTAAAACAAGAGCAGAGTCTCGTGCTGAGTTGAAAGCCAAGGAATAAAAATGGGTTTTAAAATGAGTTTTAAAATTGGACAGTGAGGTGGCTTGTCTGATGTGCAAAGGTAGGTCGTTCGTAAAGTTTGGGAGCAGCAACAGAAAAAGCTCTATCCAACCGGAGCTTCCTCCGAGCAGGAGCGTAGGGATGGAGCAGCTCAGAGAGGTAAGGTGGGGCGAGATATCAGTTAAGTGGATGTAATGACTAATGGTCTCATTTATGAAATGTTATTAAATCTGTGAGGAGATTTGCACATAAAAAACCTTGATACTAAAAACCTACACTGGATTCATGAACGCCACGGGACACAATAGACACGTGTTCATGTTCATGAACGCCAAACAATCGTAAACTGACAGCGCACTACCGCTAGTCAGCAATTAGCATCCATCCCGCCCATGAATATCCTGTGACACCATATATGGAGGTGATAATTACTGTGGACAGGTGCATCCTGTCGACCTGTGAACACATGGAGCAAATGAAAAAAGACTTTTCCAAAGCTGAGGCTGAAGTTATTTTAGGTGAAAAAAGACTTTTCCAAAGCTGAGGCTGAAGTTATTTTAGGTGAAGTTTAGAAAAAAATAGCAAATATATATTAATTTGTTTATTATTAATTTATTAGTGGTGGTGTGACAGGGACAGGTACATCACAGGCCTGGAAGGAGGTAACAGGTGCCGTTAATTCTGTGTCCTCTGTTGTAAGAACCATCCAGGAAGTTAAAATGCTACAAAATGAAACTTCATCCAAAAAATGCACACGCATAAAAAACCGCAACAGCTACAGGAGGCTCCGCCCAGTCACAGCATCAGACAAACACATTGCTTACAGAGAGACAACGACACGCCTCCACTGGGAGCAGTCAGTCAAAGTCAGAAGCTTCGGTGATGTACGTGTTATATTAAGTGTTAAATCTCTGTACGTTGTGACATCATCACTGACAGCTCAGTGTTTGCTCAGTAACGTGGGTCTCACAGTGTCACCACTCAAACAGAAGATACACCTGTGGAGGTCTCTCTCCTGATTGGATCAGAGGGATGGCAGACATGTAGGAAACACAGGTATTAAGTCGACTTAAAGAACTCATTCACATTTTCAAGAAACCTAATCTGTTAATTACCAACTAATCTATCTGAATGAGTTTTATTTCTAATCTCCTGTCATGTTTGACTTTAAAGGAGCACTAACTAGAGGTGTAATTTCATCTGGAGTATAGCATGACCTCACACACCCTCTCTCTGTGTTGATCTCCAGCCCCTTGTTTACAAGCCGGTCCGGCTGCGCGTTCATGTACGTTCATGTGAACCCCCCCGCCCCCTCTCTTCTTCCTCCTCCTCCTCCTCCTCTCGGACCCCTTGGCCCTCCCTCCCTATAAAAGGCTACAGCCAGTGAGCAATGGCAGCGCGTTATTTTGGAAGCGAAATAGCGGAGAACGACACGTCCACCTGAAGACGACCAGGATCTGACATTACCTCTAAAGAAACAACGGTTGTTGGTGAAGCAGTTGTCGGATAAAGAAAGGGACAGAACTCGGATTAACACTGGCCTTGCATTTCCAAGGTGGAGAGCACTGCGAGAGCTGAAGGGGCTACAATCTGACTCGGAGCTAGCTCTTCTTCTCCTGGACAGGTAACGTTAATGAGGACCTATTATACTCATTTTCAGAGCAGAGGTAGAGGGAGGTGTGGCTCATGACACACTTTGTTCTGGTCTGCAGGCAGTGCGCAACAGCAAACCTAGCGGTGTAACCATTTCGCTTTTTGCCACTTTAACGTGTTTCAAAGTATTGTGAACATAACAGAGCACAATATGAATTAAGGTGGCCTTTAATAATAATAATGATGACAAGCAACATTTCTGTGCAATATCTTATTTACAAAAACACTAGGAGCAGTCAGAAGGGGGTGGAGATTTCGATTAGTACCTTTGAAAAGATCTGAGCTACTAACGTTTGATGAATGCTGAAATACAGTTAGTTTTCCCTCTACAAACAGTTTACACGCACATTTGTTCTGCTCACGTTTCATGAATGAGACTACAAGTGTGTGAAGGCTAGGACTGGGACTCGTTAGGATTTTAACGATTCCGATTCCTTACCGATTCCTCTTACCGATTCCTCTTACCGATTCCTCTTACCGATTCCTNTATATAACAACAAAGAGTGATTCTCTGATTTCTACAGTAACACTATTACCTCAAATTAACCACAGCAATGTAATAAAAAATACTTATATGCATTCATGCTTGGCCACTGTCATTTACACCTGAACAGAACACACACACACACATTGGCTGTTTGTTTCTACCTCTCCCCTCGCTGGAAGCGGACCTCCAGCCGCCCGCCTCCGCCTTGATTAAACGCTGAAAATAAAATAAAAGAGGGAGACAGGTGTCTCCTATTTTATCTTATTTTGTTATATTTCTACCGCTCCCCTCGCTGGAAGCATCGGACCTCCCGCCGCCCGCTCCCGCCACCTGCTCCCGTCTCAAACACGGAGGTCTCCCTCTCCGCTGAGCACCCACGGCGCACGCCCGGCCTGTTAAATAGCCTGTAACCATGACAACTGTGTAACACAAACTCAGTGCTTTAGTCATTAAATAATGTCGGGCTCGGACGGAAATATACGGCCCGTGCCGCACTCTAATGGAAATGCACGTGACGTGTTTTTTTTTTATAATCTAGGAACCGTTTGCAGGAACCGTTACTCCAAATGTGATGGAACTGGTTCCGGAACCGGAACTTTGGACCCGGTTCCAAAAAAGAACCGGATCCGGATCCCAACCCTAGTGAAGGCAAATAGTAGAGCAGCTGCAACAGTCTGGTGGAAGTTCAGGAAATGACATCACTTTACTGTAATGCAGCCTTTAAAACCAGGAAAACACAACACTAACCATAATCCAAAATCTAATACAACATCTATATTACAGGTCAGAGGATGGGGAGGGACACGTGCACGTCTGTCAGTGATATAATATCCAAACGGACGAAAAGTGTTTAAAGGAGCAGAAACAGATGAAACAGTGAGATCAGAGCTGAACTAAAAACACAGGCTACCCATCACCACCTGACTCTGCTGTGATCACTTTGAGTTCCTACTGTGTACCTGACTGATTAAAGACTGATTCAACTCATGTTACTTTGAACTTATGGATAATTCTAACGTTTTGTTGCTCAAAACAGGAACAGCAACACAAACGTTATGTTATTCACCATCACTGCATCGAGGCAGAGACCGACAGATGTCCCAGAATCTGGACAATAAAACCTGCATGCAGAGATATCTCTGAGGACGAGTCAGCTAATACACAGACTAGAGTTGTATCCAGCAGAATTCAGTGACCTACTAAATAGTTAAAGTAACACTCTTATTTTAATATTTCATATTACTGTTACCTTTACACAGGCCTACATTAGGCCATATACATACTCTATATATATGGAAGTAAAATAGGGCTGCAAATAACGATTGCTTTCATTGACGATTAATCTATTGATTATTCATCTATCAAGCAAATACACAGCTTGAAATATATATTCAGTTCATGATGACATAAACAAAGAGAAAGCAGTAAATTCTCACATTGGAGAATCTGTAACCAGCAAAATCTGTCGCCTGACAAATAATTACAAAATAGTTGCTGATTAATTTTCTGTCTGTTGACTTGTTGTTTAAATGTGAATTTTGAGGTTGATTTATATGAAGTCAAACGTAGGACAGGCAAGGCAACATGAGAAGGAAATTAAATTATCTTTCTCAAATTTAAGGTATATATATGTGCTGCTTTGAATATATGAAGCATCATCAAAATATATACGTGTTAGTTTTTAAATATAAATGTAAACCTTGGTTAACTCAGCCTACATCAAGCAGAATGCAGGGTAGAGAAGATGTACAGCACACAAGCTTTAAAAATATGCTTCAATATGAAAATATGTAGAAAATACCAAAATATCTGTTCCTACAGTTCAAGGTGAGTTAGATTTAAGACTTTTTAAGATTTTTTAAATGCCACTCACAATAAAATTTACAAATTTACGATTTTGTGTTTTTTTACAATAACCTAAACTTAATTAAAAACAAAAAACAAAACATGAAGTGACATCAAGTATTTCAGGGCATTTTAGCTCAAATGTTTGTTGCAACATAAAACTTGGAAATATCTGCCGTTCGTTGGCGAGTTTTCTTGGTGTTTTGGTTCGGCTTTTCAGACGTTAATAAGACAGGCAGTCTAAGGTAAATTATTTTACAAAAATATCTGTTACAATTATTTTGAAATTTTACATATTCATAAAATCCTATTCCCCAAGTCTGAGAACTTTTAAGACTTTTAAATGTTGTTTTAATACATTTTAATACCAGCTAAGGCCTTATTATTAGATTAATAAATTAAATGCCTTGTCAGACTTTTTAAGGATCCTCGGGAACCCTGTGTAGTGTTTTGCCTCTATGATCAGAATACAGGGTAGAAGCTGTACAGCCTCATATAATGTTAAAGGTAAATATGCTGAGAATGTGACGAAAATATCAAAATATAGAATATGTACGTACTAGTATTTTTAAATCAATGTAAGCCCAGGCTAACTACATGGCCTAATATAACGTCATAAAATGAAGGTAAATATGCTAGTTTAGGCTATAAAAATATATTAAAACGATCAGAACAGATTTAATGTAAGTCTTGGCTAACATAATTTGGGACACGAAGGTAAACATGCGCTCTGGTGGGTTTAATATGAAAATATAACAAGTATAAGACATATGAAACTGCATGGCGGTTTTAATGAGACACACTGGTTGATTTTAGGTGAAGATAAATTCTGCTGTGATGAAGACAAACACCGGAAGTGAAGCTAACTAATTAGCTTACTACAAAGGTAAGGCACCAGGCACGTGCAGGTTTTGTGGAATGAGATGAGCCTATCACAGAGGAGCTGTCTGATGATGAAACAACCGAACAGAACCACGAGACGTTCCCCGCCACAGACAGGCTGTGGCCGTTAAAGCCAGCTGTGTAAACCGGACTGAACCGGATCCTACCGTTGGACCGGCGGACGATGTTCTCCAGGAACGTGTTCTGAGGGGCCACGAGACCCCGCCGTCCTCCCGCCATCCTGCCGTCCTCCTGCAGCGCGAGGCAGAGCTGCTTCCCGCCGCTCACATATCTGATGCTGCACGAGCCCCGCGCGCTGTAGAGTAGGAGCCTCGCTCTCCCGCGCGCTCTCTCTCTCTGTCAGCAGGCTCCTCATTGGCAGATGGCTGCAGCACGCGCTCCGAGAGCAGCCTCCGCGAGGCGGTCTGCGGTCCACACAGCTTAGGACACACTGAGAGACAGGGACAGGGAGGGAGGGACAGACAGACAGGTAGAGACAAACAGGTGGAGGGAGACAGAGAAAGAGGGAGGGACAAAGAGGGACAGACAGGTAGAGAGACATGGGTAAAGACAGAGACAGACAGATAGAGACTGAGATAGACAGGTAGAGACAGACAGACAGAGAGAGACAGACAGATAGAGACAGAGACAGACAGTTAAGAGACAGATAGACAGGTAGAGACAGACAGACAGAGACAGATGATAGACACAGAGACAGACAGGTGGAGACTGACAGGTAGAGACAGACAGGTGGAGACAGAAACAGACAGAGACAGACAGGTGAAGACAGAGACAGACAGGTGGAGACAGATGGATAGAGACAGACACACAGGTGGAGACAGACAGGTAGAGATAGACGGTTGGAGACAGAAACAAACAGCTGAAGACAGAGACAGACAGGTAGAGACAGACAGGTGGAGACAGACAGACTTACAGGTGGAGACAGAAACAGACAGGTAGAGACAGAGACAGACAGGTGGAGACAGACAGACTGACAGGTGGAGACAGAGACAGACAGGTGGAGACAGACAGACTGACAGGTAGAGACAGAGACAGACAGGTAGAGACAGAGACAGGTAGAGACAGAGACAGACAGGTGGAGACAGACAGACTGACAGGTGGAGACAGACAGACAGGTGGAGACAGACAGACTGACAGGTAGAGACAGAAACAGACAGGTGGAGACAGAAACAGAGAGAGACAGACAGGTGGAGACAGAGACAGACAGGTGGAGACGATATGATCGTCACAGAGGATATGACCCAAAACATGAGCAAGAAATTAGAAAAAGAGAAAATTAAAAATAAATAAACAAGGAAATAATACTGTGATATAATTTTAAAATGTAACAATAATAATAATCACAATGACAACAATAACAATAATAATAACAATAACAACAACAATAACAATAATAATAATAATAACAATAATAATAATAATAACAACAACAACAATAACAATAATAATAACAATAATAACAACAACAATAACAATAATAATAACAATAANAAAACCATCAGCAGGGATTTATTTTCCCATGATCCTTTGAAACCACAGCGACATCACTTTTCTTGAGCTGCTCTCAGACCGTTGCCGTCTCCACCAAAACATGGGAAACAAGGCAACGAGCAACTCTGTACAAAATGTCTAAAAAAAAAAAGATAATAACAATAATAATAATAACAATAATAATAGCGATTATTATTGTTATTATTATTATTATCATTATTATTAATAATATTAATATTATTGTTATTATTGTTGTTGTTATTATTGTTATTATTATTATCGTTATTATTATTAATATTAATAATAATAATAATAACAATAATAACAACAACAATAATAACAATAATATTAATATTATTAATAATAATGATAATAATAATAATAACAATAATAATCGCTATTATTATTGTTATTATTATTATTGTTATTATCTTTTTTTTTTTAGACATTTTGTACAGAGTTGCTCGTTGCCTTGTTTCCCATGTTTTGGTGGAGACGGCAACGGTCTGAGAGCAGCTCAAGAAAAGTGATGTCGCTGTGGTTTCAAAGGATCATGGGAAAATAAATCCCTGCTGATGGTTTTATACTCAGTGAGCTGCTGGACGGACAGTTCTGTCTGTCTGATTAGTTCTTCATCCATAATCACACATTAGCTCATTGTTTGACCGGTAAAAACAAATCTGACCAAAATGTGTTCAACACTTATTTCTGCTCTGAATGTTCCACAGCTGGTTTGTTCTGGTGCCAAGTGTCAGGGAGGAAAACACAACGTGCTGGAAACAGACCTGCTGAATAATCTGAAGGACATTTCTGACAGCTCTAAAGTCCAAACAGACCAGCTGTGAAGCACCGTCCGTCCCCTGGCAGGATGGACCTTATGGACCTTGTGTCCCCTGTGTGTCCCCTTTGTGTCCCCTGTGTGTCCCCTTTGTGTCCCCTGTGTGTCCCCCGTGTGTCCCCTTTGTGTCCCCTGTGTGTCCCCTGTGTGTCCCCCGTGTGTCCCCTGGCAGAGGTCGGGACCCTCAGGTTGGGAACCAGCACTGTGCACAGACAGATCCAGTTGATCCTGTGAAGATGATCTAGATCTGAGCTGAAGTGAATTTACATGACAGGACGGACAGTTTGAGTGTCTGGGTGAAGCACCATGTGTCCCCCGTGTGTCCCTTGGCAGGGTGGACAGTGTGTCCTCTCTGTCTGCAGGAGACACTGTTGACTGCTGTCAGATCGCTGTGCGGCGTCTCCCCCTGCTGGTCAAACAGAGGCGGTGCAGGAACACCGACTGAAAAACAAGGACAGAAAACAAAAAGTCCGCGCTGAATCTTCACCAACATGACATCACTTTGAGTTCATATGATGTGGTGACGTCACGATGTTTGATCCGTGAATCAGCTGAGACATGTTTTCATCAGAGATCAGGATGTTTACACTTTGATTTCTGGGTCATTTTCATCATTTCCGGGTGTTTCAGACTCCATTTGGCTCCTCATGATTTTCATGTGACTTTTTCTGCTGCTGAATCTCAGTTTTTATTTTATTTCGGATTTATTTTTATTTTAGTTTATTAGTTGTGTGGGCGGAAGGATCTGCTGCCACAGGCGCCGCAGCAGCTGGAGTCTCACAACGGTGCGTAAAAAGCCTTCCGCCGCGGTGGTTAGACCCCGCTCAGCCACCGCTCCAAGCGGGAGGAATATCCGCCACATGACCCGTCGTGCATATTGAGATTATTGAAAACGTAGAGGAGACTGTTCCGCTGTGACATGTGAGGTGTTTGACCCTGAATGAGCGTTTATGAGGCGGTGGGAGCGAAGAGAAGAGCGCGACAGCGACACGGCCGGAGCAGCGGCGAGTGAGCGAACAGCAGCAGAAAAAAACCTCCAGCTCCTGCTGACATTTTCTGTCCCGACACGGCGGCTTCAAATCGGTGAATCTGAGCGGAGAGATGCCGGGGATGATGGATAAAGGCTCCGAGTATCTGGGGAAGGGTCGCTCTAACGGCACCAAGAGTCCGTCCAACGCTTCTAACGGACATTTCTCTGACGAAAGCGGCAGCGACGACGAACACGGTGAGTATAGCCTCGAACAGCCTCCCGACGCTCCGTGTGTGCGCGTTAAAAACGACATCATGTGTGTATTAACTCAGTGTGTTGTGTTCATGCGGGTGTGTTCCAGATGTGGGGATGCGGGTCGGAGCTGATTATCAGGCCAACATTCCCGAGTTCGAGCCCGGTGAGTTTTTCCTGGTTTGTACCTGAGTGACGGACGGTGGTAGCCTCGGTACATGTACAGTAACACACACACACACACACACACACACACACACACACACGGTGCGTTCAAACCGTGACACTTTGAGTTTATTAAGTCAGCGTTAATAAAGAAACAGGAGCCGAGGCTACCTCCGCTCTCACTGACAGCTTGTGACATTTAGTTTGTTTCTAATGAAGCTTCATGGAGTTGGGTTGTTTTCATTGCTCCTTATTTTCCCTCCATAGACATTAATTAACAGAACATAAGATATAATATCATTATCATTATTATTATTATTATTATTGTTATTATTATGAAAGTGTTGATAATTAATAAGAACTACTCATCATGAGTTGATGCACGCTTCCTTCTGCACCTGATGCGTTAAAACAATGACAGAAAACATTAATTTAAAGCTCCAGTGTGTCAGATTCAGCAGGACATACATAGAACAGAATCAGTCTGTTTTCTTTAGTGTTTAATCAGCTGGACATAAGAATCATTGTGTTCTGGTTCCCTCAGAATGAGCTGTTTATATCTCCACAGGGAGCAGGTCCTGTCCACAGAGATCACCCTGCTGCACCGCTATGTTTCTACAGTAGCCCAGAAGGGACAAACCAAACACTGACTCCAGATAGAGACATTCATGTTTTCACTTTTTCATGTCAGCCACCGTAGTCAGCAGCTGCTCTGTGACAAGCAGTGTCAGCAAAACAGACATTTTAACATGAAGCTGCTTTATTCAGTGTGTTTACTGGTTTAAAAGTATCAGGATCCACACTGAAAATGTGCGCATGGACAAAAAATCTTCATTAGTTTGTAAAACCAGGCTGGAGAAGTTTCAGCTGGTTGTAATCTGTAGACGTCACCGTGAGACGCCACTAAATCCCCCTGAATCTGACGCACTGTTCCTTTAAGCCATTTAAGATCTGGTGACTGACTAAATGTCAAACTGGCAGCGCGATCGTTTCACAGAAACCGACAATAAAAATTATTCAAAAATTGAAGCATTAGTAAAATGTTTCACCTCAAAGTCTGTGCAGACATCCAGACTGTTGGTCTGCAGTGTGGGCCTGGAGACAGTGGGTGCTACATGTAGAAACAAGCCTATTGCTTGGTCACTGAGACGTTTAACCCGGGAGTAGTCTCGCTCACCAGACCTTTCTCAAGAAAAGAAAGGTCTGGCTGCGCCGACTCTCACTTTAAGATTGGAGAAAAAAACACCCCGGCTTTTTTATTTCTTTCAGCCAATCACAATCGTTCTTGGCGGTGCCACAGCAACAGTGCGCTTGCAAAAATATTGCCGGGGTGAAACAGGTTTTGGTGTAACACGCCCACAAAAATATCGCCTACAGGACGCGAACCATGGCAGAAAAGTGGCTACATCCCTGCAAGATCAAACACCTCAAAAGTTAGTAAAGGACGTGTTGAAAACTGCAACCGGAGGTGGTAGGGCGGGACTTCAGCGGGTGGCTCGTTCCGCCCAATGAGAGGCTGATCTATGCAGCGAACTTCCGCCCACTCAGACTAACCCCGGAGTGACCTGGTTGACGCGCCAACTGTAGTTTGATTTACCGTACGCTGTGTTGCTTCTCTATTGAATCCACAGGTTGTTCTTGGTTGCAGCAAAGCAATTTAATTCTTCCATGCAAGTGTGAACAAAGTCCATTTAGCTCCAACAGAGACCAAACTCTCAGCATATGGCGTGACAAACATTTAGCGCCGTAGTGGTCGAAAACATATAGGCTAGGCTATAGATCAAAGACATAAAGACATGACTGTAAACTCACAGTCTGACCCAGTAATAATATGTTTGGTGATTTGCACTTGAAAAGACGTTCAGGTTAAAATACAGTAGATTTGAAAATGTTGCACATCTATTTGTATCTTGACTCAACAGCATTCAGTGACTTTATTTCAGCTACAGATGTAGTAAATGTAAAGACAGTGAAATGCTGCACCATTGCTCACTCAGAAATATGAACATATAATCCCCAATATTAGGCTATAGGAGTTATGTTCCATCAGTGCGACCAGTGACATCAGTGATCGAGATCATTAGTCATTGATACTACTGTCTAAAGCTTCATACCCATTTTAACATTTAAATAATTAGACCTACACATTATGTGCAATAAACATTTGGGAGCTGCTCTGACAGACTGACAGTCTGATCCTTGTGCACAGTGTTATAAAAATAATAAATATAAAAAGGACAGAGGTTTGATTCTGAGCTGAGGGTGAATTCTCGCTGTGTAATATTTGAATGTAAAGACAAAACCTGATGTCCAAAGAAATGATTGATGTGCATAAATTCAGTAACTTAAGACAGTCCTGAGTAACAAACTAATATCCAGCAGGATTTAGACTGTGACAGACGGTAAATCTCCGCTAATGAATGCGCTTCGATACAAGCTTTGACACGGACTGAATGAATGAGGAAATGAAACAGCGTGTAAGAGGGAGGAGACAGAGAAAAACTCAGGGTTTATTGAAGAAAACCTGTCAGCGAGCAGGTTATGTTCACAGAGTCTGTTACCATGGTGACTGACTCAGAGTTTCAGTTACCTCTCTTTCTGGAACGGATAACTCAGAGTTTCACTCATCTCAGGGTTAACTTACTCTGAGTTTTCACATAACCCGCTTTCTGGAATACCCCCTGAGCATGAGAACATCACAGTGACACCCTGTGTTCCAAACAGTGAACTGCAAATTAAACCCTGGGTTATTGAACAAACATATCTGGCTCCTACACCACATTTCCCATGATGCAACTCAGAAGCCCCTTTCATGGGCTTTGTTTAGGGCCGAACACATGCTGTGTCTTTAACCACCTGGACAACATGAGGTCGGGAGCTGGACGCTACTCTTGTGCCTTTTCTGTGCCAGCTTTCAGGAGCCCAGCAGCAGGTTGTGTCTGAGGTTGCTAGGCAACCATAACCAGCAGCGTATCATCGCCTGTTTACCTGAAATCCCGAGGACAGAGCTGATCTACTTCCTGTTTGTGTGTGGGACAGATGTGACAGTTCTGCACTAACATGATCAACTCCTCCTCCATGTTTATCACACACTGATATTTACTGAAGAAGCAAAGATATCTGTGGGCTGTGATTGGTTGGTCCTCATCACATGACATGTGGTGCACGCTGATGTGCTTCAAAAGTTGAACTCAGTTTATCTCAGGGTGCAGCCATCACACCTCGTAAAATAGGTGGTCAGGAAGGCGTGTGCTGTGACAGCGTTTGAGCACACCTGCCACACGTCTACATTGACAACAATGAATTTGAGGGCACAAAGGCAACATGTGTACGGCCCCTTATTCAGCTTTGGACAGCTTCCTCCAGAGCCACAGAAGATATTTGATCATAGTTTAAACTGAGCGTTTGGTGTAAAGTTGGCGGAATGAGCCTTTAAAGTCAAGTGTTCTTCCTGTTTGTTCAGGTTCCACTAAGTACACGGACAAAGACAGCGGAGGGATGCTGGTTTGGTCTCCGTATCACACCATCGTCGACTCCAAGTGTAAGTCGCCTTTGTGCACACAGCTGCAGTCCTCTGTCAGGTCCTCAGATCACACTGAACTGACTGTGTGTGTGTGTGTGTGTGTGTGTGTGTGTGTGTGTTTTCCTCCACAGTGGACGAATACATCGCTTTAGCCAAAGAGAAACATGGATACAACGTGGAGCAGGTGAGAACGTCCTGTCTCTCTGTGTCCGTCCTCAAACACGTCGTCTTTCTCCCTAAAACTCCCAAAACATCTGGAGCCAGTCGTACACATGACATGTACGCACAAAAATCATCCGTACGCCTTTTCCCACATATAAACTGGTATGTGAACGCCTCACGCAGACTTCAGACCAGCGTACACTCATGTTGTCACGATACTGGAACTTTTAACTTTGATACAATCCCTTACAAAAGGTCGATATACCGCGAGGGAGAGATGACACTGAGGGCACACCAGTCCAAATGATTTATTGGAAAATATTACAAGCGTGTAACACAACAACAGCGACTTTTCTTTTCTTGGTTAGCAGCAGAGAACATTATCCCGCAGGTCTTCTAAACGTGGGAACACCTGCTGAAAATAGGTGAGAGAGTCAGCTTGACTGTGACATCATCATGTTTTAACGTCATATCTCAGGAACAGAAGGGGAGACATTTGGTCAGATACTGAATTGGTGACTCTAATCTTGAAACTGTGCTGATTGTATAGATCTTCTGTGTGTGAAGCATCCATGTTTTCACTGACATGGATGGAGACTGTCAGAGACACTGGACTGGTGGGCGGAGTCATACAACCACAGGGTGGACTGGTGGGCGGAGTCATACAACCATGGGCGGGGATTGTAGTTCTTTATTATCTGGTGTGTCACATTCAGTGTGGCGGACGAGTCAAAAATCAGGTAGCAACAGAAAGCAGGATGGAGGCCAGTGAAAATGTTACAGAGGTTACTTCCTTTTTATGTCTCCTCACCAACGACAGCTTTGACCAGAGGTATTAAAATATGATGAAGAACTTTTAAACACTTATTTTGTAGGGCTGTAGTCTCCTGGTCGACTGGTCGATTATTTGGTCACTATGCTCTCGTCCGACCAAATTCTCACTGGTTGAATAATTGACGTGTTACTTTCATAAGGAGAAAAGTGCTACATCAACAGCTGTCCACGATTAATCCATTATTTCCTGCGGCGGGGGGACAGGCTAAGTTACCTGTGAAAACACCCCCTTTGGTTTTGTTTTTTTGTTGTTTTTTTAAAGATATTTTTTGGGGCTTTTTAGCCTTTAATGGACAGGACAGACAAGTGTGAAAGGGGGAGAGAGAGAGGGAGTGACATGCAGCAAAGGGCCACAGGCTGGAGTCGAACCCAGGCCGCTGCGGCAACAGCCTTGTACATGGGGCGTCTGCTCTACCACTAAGCCACCGACGCCCCGCCCCTTTGTTTACACAACGTTGAACTCGCCCACCCTCACGCTCTTGTCTGTTTCTGTAAGCTGAAACCATTTCCCTCAGTGGAAACGAAGCTTGTATTTACTTTAACTTCACAGATAAGAAACAATAAATTGTGAAGACAGTAAAGCCTCCACTAAAATAGCATTTTAAGTCGTGTGTGATTTATCCTTCAGGGATTTATCCTTCAGGGATTTATACTTCAGGATTTATCCTGGCTTCATATGAGCAGAGGAAATCTGCGCTCGTCGCTAGGCTAATTTATACAATGTAAAATGTATAAGACAGTTGTTTTGTCAGTGAACCTTGTGAGTTGTAATGGAGCCAAATTATGTGCCGTTACCTTTGTTACATGTTGCTGTTGTCCCTGGTTTTATATGAGAAGAGGAAAAGATCGCTAGACGCTAGGCTAATTTGCATAATGTAAAATGCCATAGGCGTGTGCTAATAACGTTAGCATGTTGTATTTGTGGGGAAAATGTGTCCAGATAAAGACAAGTGTTTGTCTGTGAATGCTGCGAGTTATAGTGAAGCTGATTTGTGTTTGACACTGTCTCTATTAAGCCATGTTTACTGTGTGTTTAATCTGTGTTTAATGTGTTTTTAATGTGTTTTTAATGTGTGTTTAATGTGTTTTTAATGTGTTTAATGTGTGCTTAATGTGTGTTTAATGTGTGTTTAATATGTGTTTTAAATCAACTAACCTTTACAGCACTTAACACAGTCCTCCACTGCCGACTAGTGTTTTGGAGGTGTAACTGCAGAGTGACACAGACACACCACTGCAGAAGTAAAAATAACGTGCAGATTTTTTTACCCACGACTAATCGATTAGTTGAAGATTATGTGCAACTTTAGTCGACCAAGATTTTCTTTGGTGGACTACAGCCCTACTATTTTGTTCCTCACACTGTGTGTGTGTGTGTGTGTGTGTGTGTGTGTGTGTGTGTGTGTGTGTGTGTGTGTGTGTGCGTGTGCAGGCGCTCGGCATGCTCTTCTGGCACAAACACAACATCGAGAAGTCTCTGGCCGACTTGCCGAACTTCACCCCGTTTCCAGACGAGTGGACGGTGGAGGACAAGGTGCTGTTTGAACAGGCCTTCAGCTTCCACGGGAAGAGCTTCCACCGCATCCAGCAGATGGTAAACACAGTAATATTCCTGCGTTACAGCCACGGAGACGAGTATGTTTACTGCCACTCTCTACACCGCTCTGCATACATCTGACGGCTGTGGCTTCTTCCTGTCTCCTTCAGTTACCGGACAAATCCATCTCCAGTCTGGTGAAGTACTACTACTCCTGGAAGAAGACGCGCTCCAGAACCAGTCTGATGGACCGTCAGGCTCGTAAACTGGCCAACAGGAGCAACCAGGACGACAGGTACGCCTCACTGATCAGCTGTGACGAGCTCAGAGCGCTTCTGTCCCAAAATGTCCGCTTATGAAGAAAGAAATGGATCGATAACAGTCCAACACCATCTGTGACTCGTGCATGAGCGTCTCGCAGCTCTGTAGCACTCACAGGTTCATCTGGAGTTTGTAAAAGACGAAATCTGTTTGTGATCTGTGTGCGAGGAGGGAAATGAGCCACCAACGAAAAAACCACGTCAGACGAGTCTGTGGACTCATTTTAAAAGTATTGAAAAGAAAGTTCTTGTTTCAGTCCCAGCAGGTTGGAACTCATTGGTTTGAACAGCAGGTGGCGCTGCTGCTCCGCTGCGTTTGTTAGACTGAAGCATTAGAGGCGGAGCTTCAGAGGAGCAGGGTCTGCTGCTATTGGTCAGATCAAAGATAGAAAGAAAGACAGAAGCTGCGTCTCTGTTTCACTCTGAAAACTCTGAGCAGGGTTTGAGTCTGACGGCGTTTCAGGGCCACTGTGAGTAATAAATAAATAAATAAATAAAAATCCAGAGCCGGGGTAGGGGCGATATATTCCTAGAAAAAACTCTGAATTTTGCTAAAGCTGTTAATTTACGATAAAAACCTCAAACATTCATTGAGATTTTATTATAATGAGTATAGTCAGTCCTGTGATAGTCTGGCCACCTGTCCTCCACGGTGCACCCTGCCTCTCACCCAGTGTCAGCTTCCTGTACTTACAGCTTATGAATTACATGTGATGTTATTTTTCTTCCTCACTGGTGGTTTCAGTCTCTGCGTCTCCTGACAGAACAGCTCGGTTGAATTTCAGCATGAACGTTTTTTCAGCCGAGCATTGTTAAAACAGCAGCTGATGCTTCTGTAGGGAGAAGTTAGCGGAATGAGATGGCGGTCCAGGCAGGAAGCGTAACGTCGTGTTTTATCTCGTAACAGCATCGTTTACATACAACTTGTCTTCTGTCTGTTGACCTGTAATCACTTCCACTCTGCTGATTTACTCCCGAGTTAACAACGTTATCCATCTGTGTTGTTGTTGTGATGACGTGTACTGACTGAATTTTGACTTCCTGCTGTTGTTGCCACAGCGACGAGGAGATGGAGGAGGCCAATCCCATAGAAGCCAATGACAGCGACTACGACCCCAACAAGGAAACCAAGAAAGAGGTACGTGGACACACCTGAGCCGCCGCTCCTCTCACCTCTCACTCTGTACATCCTCGATTCCTTTCCTCGCCTTCTCTCCTCACATCTTAGTCCCTCCCACCTGAGATACAAGCGGAGGTGGCAAACATGGCTGGCCTGACACTTTTTTCTTTAGCTCATAAATAACAATAATAATCTGTCTCTCTGTTTCTCACACACATACACATCTAATAATTAATAAAGAGTGTGTTTTATTTGGCAGGAAAGCATCACACAAGCAAAAATAAATTATGTGAGTTCTCTAGTGCCTACTCTGTACCAACTGCAGCCTGTGTCTAAGTTTAAACACTCAGGTTTCTGTTTTGTTCTTTAAATATTTTTCCTGCTCAGAAACATTCATCTGAAGCTATTAAACAACAACTTTAATTTAAAAACGGTTGTTAAAAAACAGTGACAATATTCTGGTGATTAAAATGTTCTGAAGCTCAAATCTGAGGCTGTTGTGTAAATAGCTTTCCAGTGAATAACAAAAAAGCAACTTCTGATCAGCCCGTATCAATTTCAGGCTTAAAACACTAACTTCCTGTTTAAAACACACCCACTTCCGGCCCAAGCCCCGCCCCCTCCGAGCACGGATACGGACACAGATAATGGTGCACTCGCTCATCCCTAGTAGACACATAAAGTAGCTGTGTGTGTTTCCTCCACCTGCAGAACCAGGTGGAGCCGGTGGTGCCGGGCTCAAAGGTGGCTCTGGGTCGGCGGGAGCACCAGACCCTACAGCACCGACACCACCAGCGCTCCCGCTGCCGCCCCCCCAAAGGCATGTACCTGACCCAGGAGGATGTGGTGGCCGTGTCCTGCAGCGCCTCCGCCGCCAACACTCTCCTCCGTCAGCTGGACATGGAGCTGGTGTCCCTCAAGAGACAGGTAGGAGACGCCAAAACTGTTCTGCACCAACTCCGACTCCGCCTCCTCTTCAGAGGATGATCTGAGAAAACTGAAGCAAAAATAGAAAGAATTTATATTTAACCACTGCGGACTCAATCAGTACGTTTCCATGGTAACAGTGAAGTGGAGCCACAGTCCCAGCTGGACGAGGACATCTAACTGGCCTACTGTCCTTGTCCCAGTATACAAGCACGGGAGGGGAATCCATTTATTGAGCCAAGTATGTGCGACTCCTCTACGATAGGTGGAGA
>NC_065510.1:3564364-3575406 GCF_006386435.1 Epinephelus moara | reverse complement strand
GCTCTGGATGTAGATTTCTCCATGTTGTTACCGGCTTCTTCTTCTCTTACACATTTAATGCTATTGGACTTCAGGGTCAAAGCCCGGGGCGGAAACTGTGGAGCATGCTCAGAGCGCCTCGGCCGATCGTATTATCTGGGTTAGTTCGACCACTAAGGGAGTAACGTTGCTACTCGTAGTGACGCCACTGTTCAACTCTGATGACATAACAATGAGAAATAGTGTTGGACGTGATTTTGATTTTGGGAAAATGATATTGCACTACACAGACCAGTGATCATGATATTTAAAAAGTCGTAACATATGTCATGTTAAAGTTGTGATGCACCTAATGTAGGTGAATATTGTGTCTCAGCTCTCGTCTCACAGAAGGGGGAGGAGTTATACAGGTTGATGGCCACAGGTAGAAAAGATCTCCTGTGACGGTTTGAAACTCGGTGTTAGACCGACAAAAGTATAAGAACAGATGGAACCTGATAACAATTTGAGCTGTGCACGTGATTCTCAGCTCTACATGCACGTACCGTAACATGGTACAGCTGCTAACTCACGCATCAGCTGAAAGACTCGTGTAGCGGACAGTTCTCACACGCTTCCATCCCACAGTCTGTGCATGCCACAGTCCAATTTGTCAGGCAGTGAAACACATGTCCAACAGGTAACGTCACAGAGCGAACAGAGGACACTGACAAGACCTGGACAGACAAGACAGATGGACTGGGAGTTATTTAATTTTTGACAGACGTTCACTGCAGACGAGCGGCGTCTTCTAGTTTTACCTTTCAGCCACCTTTCAGTGTACTCTTCTTCAACGTTTGCTTTACTTCCTGGATTTTTCCCACATGGAAATTCTGACCAATCAAGAGCAGCTTTCTCACACAAGGCATTTGATCTGGTCCTCTTGTAAATGCTGCCGTGAGAACACCAACCAACTCTAGGCAATTATACAACTTTGGAACAACATGAGTCCCTGATTCAGACCAAAGGAGACCACTCTAGGTCTGACAGCAGCCTGAATGACTTAATACCTGTGTTTCCTACATGTCTGCCATCCCTCTGATCCAATCAGGAGAGAGACCTCCACAGGTGTATCTTCTGTTTGAGTGGTGACACTGTGAGACCCACGTTACTGAGCAAACACTGAGCTGTCAGTGATGATGTCACAACATACAGAGATTTAACACTTAATATAACATGTACGTCACCGAAGCTTCTGACTTGGACTGACTGCTCCAGTGGAGGCGTGTCGTTGTCTCTCTGATGATGTAAGCAATGTGTTTGTCTGCTGCTGTGAGTGGGTGGAGCCTCCTGTAGCTGTAAACCACCACATTAGCTGGGCTTAGCATTAACATGCTAACATTAGCAAGTTGTTGTTAGCACATCAGATGCATCTGTGTAAAGTGACTCACCAGACGGTCAGAGATCATCACAGAACATTCATCCAGTCAGACTCCACTCTCTGTGGGCTGTTTAGCTCGTGTGTGTGCGCACAGGTTAAAGGACCCCAGGTGTGTCCCTGAGTCGTCCTGTGTATTGCCTGTCTATGCCACCTCTGTGCCTGGGCTGCACTGCCCCCTGCTGCTCAGACCTGCAGGTGTCAGACTCCTTAAAGGACAGTTCAGATATATCTAGGTGAGGTGTATGACGTTCTGTAAATTACATTTTGAAACAGAGAAACAGTGAAAGTCAGACTTGAGTTTTGTTGGCGCTCAGCTGAGTGTTCATGTCTCGTTTTTCAGGTGCAGAACGCCAAACAGATGAACAGCGGCCTGAAGCACATGTTGGAGTCTGGGATTGAAGAGTTCAGACTGGCTGAGGTACGTCACTGAGGGTCACGTTTTAAACCACCAGAACACGAAACATCACCAGGTCTCATAGAGTAACTCCACCCAAAGTTACTTTACACACAAAATAATTCTAGGAACATTTCCTCCACATAAACTGAACATTATAGGATCATAATACATTAGTTTAGTTTCATTAGACTGAAGAGGTGGAGCTAATAGAGACGACACTGAGCGCAGGAGTGGAAACTAATAAAGTACATTTACTCAAGTACTTCACTACTGCTCGACATCTCAGAGGGAAATACTGTACTGATTACTGCATTACTTCTGTCTGACAGCTTTAGTTACTTTACAGAAGATTATAAAAACAAAATATGATCAGTTTGTTAAATATGGTGCCGTATTGTAGATAAAACTACTACAAGTACGGCTGGGAGGTATTTTTAGGCTATGTTGCGATACACAGTATCTGTCGATCCATAGATGGATGGATATTTTCAAATCACCTCTGAACTACTGTGGACTAAAATACTAAACTACTAAATAAACTACAGTCACAATTAAGTTAAATAAAGATGCAACTGTTCAGTGAAAAAGTTAGAGTACTGTTATAATAAAGTTAAATACTGTTATGATAACAATAAAGAATCTTTTGATACTTAAAGTATTTTTTGCTCTTGATATTTTTACTTTTACTTAAGTGATATTTTCAGTGCAGGACTTTAACGTGTATCAGAGTATGTTTACAGCGTGGTGCAGTAAAGGATCTGAGGACTTCCTGTTTGTTGTTGCAGTGTAACCAGAAGGTGAACGCCCGCTGGACCACAGACGAGCAGCTCCTGGCTGTTCAAGGTGAGCTCGGTCACAGGTAACAGGTTAGAGAAGTTGCACGGAGCTGAAGTCCAACAGGATGAAGGTGAACTCTGATTTTACTGTAAAGTCACAGTGAGACGGCAGACTGAGAGTCTTTATCTTTGGTCATGTGACATTTAACAACATCAGAGCTCAGAATATAAACTTCCTCTTCACTGTGTCGTTAAAGCTGCAGTTTGTTAACGATGGATCAGATGACGGCGTGTACGTGAGCGGGTCATTCTTCGACAGACACAGAGAATCAGCTTCATACCTGCAGCTCTACGGAGCTTTTTAGCCTCTTTTAGCTCCTAGTTTTGGTTTTCAAGCACATTTTCTGTCTGTTTTCTGAATATTAAAGGCTCAGTGTGTCAGATTCAGGAGGATTTTGTGTCGTCTATCAGATTACAACCAGCTGAAACTTCTCCTGGTCAGAATTCTTTCAGTGTTTGTTGTTCAGGAGCTGAATTATCCTCAGGGGTCTCTTCCTCTAAAACACACACACCAGCTGATTTAAACTTTAAAAACACTGAATGAAGACGTTTCATGTTTATAAAAATGGGTGTTTTTTTTTACGCTACTCATCACGGAGAGGCTGCTAACAGCCGCACAAACAGCCCTCTCTAGAGCCAGTGTTTGGTTTGTCTGTTCTGGGCTACTGTAGAAACATGGCGGTGCAACATCTCTGTAAACGAGGACCTGCTCCCTGTGTAGATATAAACATCTCAATCTGAGGTAACAAAAACACAAGACCCATATTTTCAGCTGATAATACACTAAAGAAAACAGGCTTCTTCATATTATATTTCTGCCGATACATCGACCTGAATCTGACACACTGGACCTTTAAGGACAGTCAAGACTTGGAGCTCGACTGGCCATAAAAAATGACGACTCCTGTTAGTCCTCAATTTTCCCTAAAAACACAGAGCCATTGAGATCTTTCTCTCAAAATCTTATTTCTCTTCTTCTGCTGTGCATCGTTGTGGCAGTTAAGGACTTGATTACATCTCGACAAACCGTCTGTGATGTTCTTCAGGTGTGCGGAAATATGGCAAAGACTTCCAGGCCATCGCTGACGTCATCGGTAACAAGACGGTGGGCCAGGTGAAGAATTTCTTTGTGAACTACCGGCGGCGGTTCAACCTGGACGAGGTGCTGCAGGAGTGGGAGGCGGAGCAGGGAACGCGAGCTCCCAACGGAGACAGTGTCACATCTGGAGAGGAGGGAAAGACCAGCTCCACCACTCCGTCAGGGAAGAGCACCGACGAAGAGGACGAAGAGGTGAGACATTTAATTTTTATATCCCACACAGTTTTTCTGATGCACATTCTGCAATACGAGCATGCTCCACAGTCCTGCTGATCATTTGTCATCCATCAGCTTTCAGACGGATCTTCTTCCCTCCAGGTTTCACTTCATGTTTTAAATAAAAACAAACCTGCCGAGACTCAAAGATAATTCACTGTAGTCAACATCTAGCCTACCTGCTCTGTGACGTCATCCTGTAATGATGCAATCGAGGGTTTCAAAACCTCCAGAAGACTCTCAGCATGTGAAACATCTCCGTCTGCTGCTGAAAAGCAACTGTTTGAATGTTAAAATGACTTTGTCCCCGCCCTCTCCTCTCTGCAGGGTCAGGTTACCTCCTCAGGTGCGTCCCCCGCTGCCTCCTCTTCCTCTTCAGCTCAGATTCCAGTGATGTCGAGCGCCTCCTCCTCTTCCTCCCTCCACCAGCCCCCTCCCCTGCTGCGGCCCTCCCTCCCAGCCACGCCCTCCCTGCACCGCCAACCCCCGCCCCTCCAACAACAGGCCCGCTTCCTGCAGCCCCGCCCCACCCTGCAGCAGCCCCCGCCTCTCATCCGCCCCTCCAACCCCCTGCCCCCTCGCCTTAACCCACGCCCTCCTGCTCCCATGACCCTCGGCGGCAACCCTGGGGGGTCAGGTCCAAGCTCCGCCCAGCAGCCCCCTGGCTTGGCCGTCCACCAATCAGAGGCCTCGTCTTCCTCCCTCCACTGACGAACGTCAGACTGTTTCTGCTGAAGAAGATCCGAAACTGCTGTGTTCAGGTCCTGTGGGAAATCTGAGTGACATTATTCTTCAAAACAACAACAATTTTCAGACCAGCCTCTCAACTCTCACCACACGTCAACATAAAGCCGACACATTTATACCAAACACAATCCAATCATGAGTTCTTATTTATCGCTATTTCAGAGGTGGATGTTTATCTTTCCCACAGGACTTACATGCAGCGCACCTGCTGGTTGATGGACACCTGGTTTTCACATCTTTGCTTTGTGACAGAGTCTTTGGAAATCTGCCACTGACTGCATGCAGATTATAAAAGCAGAAGGTTCTGTGGCGTCCCACAGGGTTCAACCCTGGGGTCCCTTCTTTTTCTCCATCATTGTCTCCACTGGGACATTACTGCATCAACCACAAACAAAAATGGCCCCCAGCAGTACCTGTAAAACATTTCAAAGAGTAAACATGATTTAGTCTCTCATCAGCAGCCCATCGATGCTACAGTCTGGATGTTGCAATATTTTATACAAACTCAGTCTGAAATAACTTTAAATTAGGAACTTGAATCAGTGTCGTTTCTTACATTAAGAAACTCAACATTGTTTTATTTTAACTACCATCTTTCATGAGTTGTGTTTATCCTCAACCCAAGCTCACTACATGTGTGTGTACAGAGTCTCAGCTGACCTTTGTGTTTGTCATCCCCCTCCTGCTGATCGGTCGGTCGAACACACTCCAGATTGTTCCAGAACAAAGTCCCTTAACAAGTATCGGCTGTACTGACGTAAAACTTTGGATACGTACACCTGCTCCTCAGAGGATGAACCCTGTAGATTTTATGACCCAGTGATCTTTCCTCTAGTGCCACCCTCAGGACAAACTTTACACGTTGAGCTCCGCTGCTGGTTAAACTTTAAGGACAGATAAATTATTAGAATGTTGTTTGTTCATGTTGTGGCTGTAATGGACTCTGCAGCCTGTAGGGGGCACCAGCGGGACTTTAGATAAGTCAGTTGTATTTACACCCAAAATCACACAGTGTTCCAAAGGGCTTCTCTGCATACGACCTGGAAAAACTGGAGGTTGATTTAAAAGGATCAGTCTGGTGTATTTTTCTTATCGTCAACACATCTCGTGTTCAGACTCAAACCAACAACATGTTGGTCTGTCTCTCATTACGATCTGACTTCCTGTCTGTGACTCTCAGCTCCGAGCTCATTGGTTCCCACTGTAGACGTAAATCTTAAACCTCCTGCGGCCGTGTGTCCTCACATGAGGATATTACGTATTGGGTTTGCTGCACCTAATACATCATAATTTAGACCTGTTGTCCTCGTGCATGGACACTTTTTTGTGCCATCTAGTGGTCGCAAAAACACAACACACTAATCCTGCCGAGTCAGCCTGCAGCAGATCCCGACTGCGCAGTGGACAAAACCTGATCAGATTTTAAACTTGTTAATTTATGATTAATAATGTTCAACGTTTATACGACAACACATTTGACCCACTTTAGCGACAGTAACAAGTTAAGACACCGTTAATTAGGAAGTACACATTTGAGGACTCTGGGACTTTAGATTATTATTGTATTATCGCAGCATTTCACGTTTGGTTCAACGGAAGGTGAAGATTGAGGGGCAGAGGCTCGACTCAGATGAGGCTGTCAGGAAAACAACACACTTTTACTTGAGAACTGATGCCATGGGCCAAATTTAAAAACAATATACTAAATTATTAAGAAGCAATAGAAAAACATGTCTTGCATAAAGGGCTCTTATCATGACAGAGGTCAAAGTGGCAAATGCTTCAGCGCCACCCCGGGTCGGTCTGTGCATGTGCCTGAATTCAAGAAGTACAGAGCACGGAAAATTGATAGCGTTTCAAAATGAACAAATTTTTCTGGATGTGTTGCATTATTTACAGTTTAGATTTTGCACAGCCAGGTTCAAGCGTTGAAATGAACAGTGTTAGACTTGAACAGTGACCTCTGACCCACAGTTACACTGAACACATGTTGCGTTGTGTGTTATATAGTTTTGGCAGAACAATGTTCAGGTGTTGAAGTGAACCGTTTTATACTTAATTACACACTTGTGGCTATTAAAAATAAACCCAATGTCCCCATGTGAGGACATTCTTCTTGCAAAACTACTTCCTGTTCAAAGACAGTGCTAAGTGTTTTTATACCTATCAGGTCCTACTGACCCCAAATAGTGAAGAGAAATAAAAAAAATGCATTCCAAACAGAAGCTCAGGTCTCACAGGCTGAAAACACAAATCTATAGTTTCATCTGTAATTTCATCAAACAGCGTTTTCAACGAGCAGGAGGAAACAGTGACTTTGTGTGGGACTATTTTCAGTGGCGGAGTAATCCGCATTTTGTGCAGTGAGATATAGAAGACTCACACACAGTACTTGTGAGGAGACACATTCACTGTTGGTTTGAGTCTGAACATGAAGACGTGTAAAATATCACCAGATTTGTGTCACAGAGACAAAAACAATGGCAGTTAATATGAGCCGTCACCCAACGTGGCGGCGTATCCATGGTAACTGGGGGTAAATAACCTGTCTGACAGTCAGGGTGATGAACTGAAGGCCTCAGTGTTGGGTACAGTAGCATTAGACGTCAGCGTGTACAGTTTGATGTCTGTTTGAATGATCTGTAACCTGCTGTTGGTCCAATCAGCTGCCAGGAATTGGTTCACTAACTCTGATTTGATGCTTTCTGAAAACACTAAAGCTTCATCAGGACGTCATTCGCCGCAGAATGAAAGATGTTGTTGGGTTTAACTCTCTCAGATGTTTTCCCACATGTTGCAGACTCATTTTGGAACTAAAAACCTAAATGTCATCGTCATCTGGACTCGGAGCTTCAGACGTGCCGTCAGTCTGTCTGTCCATTATTTATTCTTCTTCTTCTTCTTCTTCCTGGTGCTACCAGTTTGGACTCGGTGTAAAAAGAATCATTGTGAAAGTGCTCTTAATGCTTTTTGGTCAAACGTGCATCACAGCGTTAAATGTACCTGGAGTCATAGAGTCGAACTTAGAGTCCTTTGAGTTTCAGTAGAACTTGTAAAAATATTTGTTGTGAAGACGAAGCTGCTGAGACGTCTCATTAAAAACTTTGTTCTTCACACTGTCTGTCTGTCTGTCTGTCTGTCTGTCTGTCTGTCGTTATTTTCTAAAGATTGGTGTCATTGCTCAGTTTATAGTGTAAGTCAGGGGTGTCTTTGTGGGGGGCCCAGTGGGAGGGGGCCCCTCGGAAAGCCTGGAATGAAAAGTTTAAATTAACCGGCAACAGCTTTCAGGTTGCCCACGGGTATGTACGTCTGTCCAAGCCTTGTGAGCACGATATCTCAAGAACGCCCCAAGGGAATTTCTTTAAAATTGGCACAAACGTTCCCTCAGACTCAACAATGAACTCTTTAGATTTTAGTGGTTATAGATCAAAGGTCAAGGTCACTGTGACCTTGTCTGTCTCATTCATGTGCATGAGATATTTCAAAAATACCCAGAGAGAATTTCTTTAAATGCACAAAGCTGCTATTTTTAAATATACTCTTTCAGTCCAGCACTCGCTGTATTTCCTCATCAGCGGTGACACAGATGGAAGTCTGCACCTGGTTTATCGTCCACAGAACGAGGCTGCACGCCCACATTTTCAGAACAAAATAGAACAGGCTGCAGTGAGAGTCTCTCTCCATGGGATATTTAAAAATAGCAGCTTTGTGCATCTAGTCCTTCTCAGGCAAGCTCAGGGGTTTAGTGTTGCTGTAGCCCACAGGAAGTGAGGATTAGAATATATGACCTTCACATAATCCGCTCCAAATTAATCTATATTTTTAAAGTCATTACTAAAAGTGTGTGTCATATAAAAACTAAAGTGATGGTCAAAGTTGTCACAGTGAAATTTAAGGTGTGCTGATGGATTCACGTCATCAACTCATGCATTGAGTAACATTACAAGTTAACGTTCCACCTTAAAAGTTGCCGGCAGTCGGCCCAGTGAATGAAGTTATTTTTTTCTCTTTCATTTTATAGTTGTAGTTTAATAGTTTAAAAGTTTAATATGAAAGTAGAGGATTCCCCTCTGAGATGTGTGTGTGTGTGTGTGTGTGTGTGTGTGTCTGTGTGTGCACTCAAACACAGTGCAGGTCCCACAGTGTCTCTCCACCTCTGCTCAGCACTGACAACAGCAGTCACTTCCTGCAGTTACAATTTCCTCTTCCTCTTCCGCCGCGGCTGAATGGACTGTTGATCACTGATCATTCGGTGGTATCGATGAGCGGTGTGTGACGGGCTGCAGTGTGGAGGTGACGTCAGAGAGGTAAGGAGGACGTGACGCTGTGATGTCGTTGGTGAGCAAAGTGAAAGTAAAGCAGCGGGGACACCGATCACAGGCTGCCGGTCTGAAACGTCCCCGCGACTGTTGGAGTGTCTCCGGTGCAGATTGACCGTCCTCAGGTCGGTGTGAAGATGATGATGATGATGATGTTGATGGTGGTGATGATGATGATGATTCCTTTTCAGTCTCATTCAGACACCATGAAACTCTGCCTGTGATGAGTTTTACTCAGTTTGACGTTAGTGATGATGATGATGATGATGATGATGACGAGGAGGAGGAGGATGAGCATCATTTATTTATTACACAGTCATAACTAACCGCGCGCGCGTCCGTGTATCCGCACGTGTCATACACCGACAGGAGCCATGCTGACTTTCGCTTTTGCTCACACACAGGCACGTGCACAGACAGACCCCAGGCGGTGCTGGAGCGCGTGCCCTTTGCCCCCTGACCCTTTGAGAAGACGTGTGTATTCAGTCTTTACATTTGGCCCACGGCCTCAGTCCGCAGGTACAGGTGTGTCTGCCCCTCCCTCCTCAACGTCACACAGCCGCACTCAGATCACGCGCCCTGCAGAGCAGTCACGTGTCATTGACCTGTCGTCACGGGCAGTCAGGTAAGGAGAGTGTTTGTCCTCAGCCTCCGCATTGTTTGTGTCTGTTGTTAAATTAAAAGATGCCATTAAACATCTTGACACAGGCAGGCTAATGTGGCAGGAGCCAGCTCTCTGTCAGCTTCAGGTTCAGCAGCTGTAAATCGCTCTGGTCGAAACCTGAACTCAACCTGACATGATGTTTGTGTCTCTGATCGATTAAATTAAACAAATATGAGCTGCAGTTTGGGGCCGCGGTGCGTAACGAGGAGAAGGGGAGCAGTTGGGGGCCCCTTTTTAAAAAAAAAAAAAATACATATAATTTCTTATTTTACACAATAGCATTAAGACAAAAGCCAGTGTGGCCACAAACAAACACAAACACATGAAAATAAACAAACAGAAATCAGCAGCAGCTGTGATCACAACCAGCAGAACTGACTAAGTGTCCTTTAGATACACTGTGTGCCACATTATTATGCAAGTTGGTGATAAGAGCATTTAACTTATAAAAATAAAAACTAGGCACCTTTTTAAACATTTTATTAATGGAAAATAATATTTTCTACAACTGTATTCAAACTTCAACAAAAACAACAGTTTTCTTTACAATTTTATACAAAACAAATCTTTTAATGTCTCTGAAACATTTCAAATATAAAGTGTTTCTCTAATTAAGCAATATCACACTGGAGCTCGTGACGATATACGAGTATAACATCACGAGCTCGAGTGTGATATTGCTTTTATACAACAGTTCAACAGTTAAATAAGCAAGGCTGATTAAGAAATGTTGAAAAATGAGGACAAAATAGATCATTTAAGCATTTTATTAGTTTTCCGCCAACAAAAATAGTTCCCTCAGGACTCCGCTGTCACCGTTGCTATGTAACGCAGACATGGTGCGCCAGACACTTACTCTTTACACACATTTATCTGCACGTTTCCATTAGCCGACTCTGCCTCCTGATCTGACAGTATGTTGCTCCATCGTTTCCTGCTCTCCATGGATGGCTTCCAGTAGCTTTTTAACGAGCTCTCAGACCTGCAAGACAAAAGGTATATTTAGGGCCCGACTCCTAATTAGAAATAGGGATGCACTGAAATGAAAATTTGTGGCCGAAGCTGAAGCTGAATAATATTAAATGCTTGGCCGAATACCGAATATTGTTGTTTAGTTGTTCATTAGTTTTTGCAGATGAACCCCCTCCAGATTAGTGTTGTCACGGTGCCAAAATTGGATCCCACGGTACGATACCAGTGAAAATATCATGGTTCTGAGTAGTATCACGATACCACAGCGAAAATGAGGCAGATGTGCCTTTTGTCATTTATAAAAAGATAAATCACTTTTCTATAATACATCAATGATATTTCAATGGAATAAATTACTTATTGACTTATTCATACTTCAAAAACAGCATCAAT
>NC_065510.1:3546474-3563966 GCF_006386435.1 Epinephelus moara | reverse complement strand
AGCATCTGTGCGAGTGAGTTTATTCCCAGCGGAGCTTTAGTGTACCAGATATTGTCTGTGTGAGCTGCTGTCATCCTGGGCTTCAGATAAAGGGCATTTGCATCTGGTGGAAGTTTGTTTAAATACTTTTCCAGGGATGCAACGCAACTGCTGACCTAACTGACACTAACCGTCAGCTTTGATTTGATTGTTGACTGCAATCAGCTGTGAGGCGGAGTGATACACAGTGAAATAACCGTGATGTTGTACTCCAATATTGTCACGGTTTTACTGTCTCTCGACCAATCAGATTGCAGGGCCGGAACTAACTGTTGTATAATGTGCAGTATAACCTCCTTTCCTCTCACTGAGGGTCAGAGGTCGCTGGTCAACTGATGTAGTTTGGTTTCTGACGACTTCTCTGCTGACACTGTGTGCTGCGCCTCTAAAGCTGCTCTTTTGAGCTGTACTGTTCGCCATCACTGTAAATCATCTTCTTTATTAGGGGGCAGCTCAGTCCATAGGGACTTGGGTTGGGAACCAGAGGGTCGCCTGTTCAAGTCCCCGTCTGGACTAAATATGGAGTGTGGACTGGTGGCTGGCACTGCCGAGGCGCCCCTGAGCAAGGCACCAAACCCCCCAACCACCCAGGGCGCCTGAGCAAGGCAGCCCCCTCACTCTGACATCTCTCCACTTTGTGCATGTATAGGTCCTGTTTGTGCATGTGTGTGTCTTTCGGACCTGTGTGTTAATAACAAAAGAGTGAGATTAATAAAGTATCTAAATTAAAATTAAATCATTATTGACCACAAGTTCTCAGTCAGGTTGAGATCAGGTGAGCAGGCAGGCCAGTTCATGAGGCGATCGTCTCTAAAGCAGTCTTGGGAATAACGTGAGGCATGTGGCAGTGCATTGTCATGCATGTACACTCGCGTCTTCATCACTTTAGCTGATTGTCTTTTCAACCGTGGAAGGAAGTTTGTCTTGAGGAAAGTGAAGTAGCCCCGAGAATTCACTTTAACACCATCCTGAACCCGGAAAGGACCAACAAGTTCATCATCAACAGTGGCAGCCCTGAACGTAACACCACCACCAGTCGAGTTGCAAGCTTCTTGCTCTCTCCAGGTCGTTTTCCTGATTGTTTATTTTTAACTTTATTTTTTAAAAAAATTTTTGAACTTACTTTCTCTTTTTACTCATTGTTCGGGTCATTTCTTCTGTCGCAGCTCGTTGCCTTCCTCCCATGTTTTTAACAGAAATCAAGGGTTAACGTCACCACAGCTGCGCTTACTTTGAGCCATCAGTCAGATTTATCCATCATGTCGTAGGAGCAGCTCAGTAATAACATGAACATCATTTAAAAACCGTCAGTGAGTCTTTTAACTCACCTGTGTGATGTGTTCGCTGTGGCCTCCTGCAGACTGATGGCGACAGCAGACACAAAGCCGGGAGGAGCCGAGGAGTCCAGCTTGCAGTCTGAGGAGTCGGCCAGGAGGTCCGAGGAGTGGAGGCTGGGGTCTGGGGAGTCCAGGGTGAGCTCCTGGGAGTCGGAGCTGACCTCCATCCAGCACTCCCTGAAGTTTGTGTCGACGCTGAAGGAGGAGTTTGTTTGTCCCATCTGCAGAGGAGTCGTGCTCAACCCCCAGCAGAACTCCTGTGGACACATCTACTGCTTCCTCTGCCTCCAGCGCCTGCTGTACGAGCCGTAAACACAGTCCATCATATTCACCCCTTTATTTCAGCTCCAGTCTGCTCCACATGAGGAGATGAGAGCAGGTGCAGAGATGGTACACAGTAGGATGGTTTGTGGGCGTGTCGTGAACACACAGCGCTCCTGGTACTCGTGTTTGGAGTCTGTGAGCTGCGTCTGTGGTGTCTTGGTAACAACACCAGTCTGCTGTGTGTTTCAGGGAGAGCTCATCGCCGTCCAGTCCAGTCTGTCCAGTGGACGGAGCCGTGATTACACCAGCAGAGGTCAGAACCAAAGCTGCAGCTGCACACTCACACAGTATTTTAGTCACACTCAGGCCTGCAATGGGAAATATAATTTTTGTTTTGTGGGCCCCTCGTCCTCACCATATTTCCACATGTAGTTTTTTGAGGGGCTGAAAAAATGTCTCCCAATTAATGATTAGAGAAAAGTAAAATATCACTTCATCACACGATCAATTCATGACTGATAAAATACTGTTTAATCAAATATTGGTCAAAGTGTGTGCAGGACTGCAACAGTGTATATTTGCTCTTAACTGTCAGTTTTCCAGTCACACACAATTTATGTAATTGCAATACTGTTAAGACCGCAGTATGTGGAAATAATTTTGAAAAAAACAATGTTCTTTTTCCCTCGCCATAATTCAGAGCGTTATTTAACCCCCTTTCCAAAAAGATAGCACAACACGGTTGGTACCAATGGACGATTAATATGATACTCGTGTCTTCACTGTGTCAAGTATCAGTTCAAGCAGGACCCAAATGCAGACCAACAGCCACGTTGAATTTTCAACAAAAGGCGAGCTTTGATGCACCTGATGGAAAACATCTGGCACAGACAGGTAAATAAAATTCAAAATAAAAGCTGAACCGAAACTAAACTGAAAACAAACAGAACGGCAGGCAGGAAACGGAGCGGATAATGACACCAGGAACACGGGAATAAACACAGGAAGAACACAGACGAACAGACGAGGAACAAAGGGAAACACTCAGGTATATGTACACAGAAAACTAATCACGAGAATGAGACACAGCTGGAGGAGGAGGACACGGGCAGAAGGAGGGAAATGGGGATTGGCTGATAACGAGGGTGTGGAGGGGAACACTAGGGTGAAGCAGACAAGACTAATACAGAACAGGTGTGAAGGGAAGACTCTGGGAACAGGGAAGGACTTACGAGACAGGTGTGACAGAAAACAGGCGGGAAAACACACAAAGACAGGAAGTAAAACCAGACAGGACACATGAGGAGAGAATCTACAAAATAAAACAGGAAGCAGATTAAACATGACTGAATAACATGAAACAAGGAACACAAACAGAAACCTCCAAGACAAAGTCCAAAGGATCACGACACCCTGTAGCTTTAAAACTGAGCTGATACAGCAGGTTCTATGTGAGCTGTGTCCCGCACTGTTGCCCCTTGTTGGCTTTTTTTTGCCAATTCAGCATGTTGAATTGACGACAGCAACGGTGAGGGTGACAGCAGAGTCCGCTGGTGAATGACATCACTCTGATTGTCAGTTCAACATGAGAAGAGAAACAGAAGTGAGGAAAGTAAACAAAGAGCCAAAGTCCAGAAAGAGTGAGTCTCAAATCGCATACTTCCGTTAGTACACTACGTACACTACGCACTTCTTGCGTGATGCGCTAATTTCAACAGGGTAGTCTCAAATCATGAACTGCCGTTTTACACTTACTGGAAGTGATGACGGCTTGTTTTTGTAACTTCTTCTTTGTCTTCTTTTTAAACGGCAAATTGCAAACGGACAGTGGACCATTGTCACCGAACTTTGACCGCTATCACATAAACCAAACTTACGCCACAGGATCATCGCTTGTTAAAATGTGCTGATGAAGCTATGAGCAAGTCAGCCAGCTTGCGAATGCTAATGTTAGCTGGTAGGCTAACATTAGCACTCCCATTATTGTTGGCGGTACCAAATCACTACAGACCCAACAAACATTACTGACGGCTTCTATTCGACAACAGTTTTGGTACTTAGTGCAAGAAACACATAACTAACAGGCTCCTCGTTGTCTCCAGCCACCATGTCAAAAACTGAGAAGTTTGCTACGTCACAAAGATGGCGACCGTTGAGGCTGAGACGTGTCCGTCATTCAACACTCACCTTGTGGGCTGTTTTGAATGCATCTATGTGCACACTGCATTTTCCCGTATTACACAGTGTGAGCGCACTCAAAATATGACGTGTGTAGTAGAGAAGTGTGAGATCTGAGACACACTGCAAAACCAACTTGTTCCATGAGGTCAGATGATTTTTCTCTTTCGCAGAAACGTTTCCTGGTGGTTTGTGTTATTGTTCACTGGCGCACAGTAAATATGCTCTGATCTGGGATTGTGTGGTTTATGTGCTAACTGGCTAATTAGGGAAACTTCCTATTTCTGTCTTTGAATCACGACTACAGACGATCATGGTCTGCTGCTGTGGAGAGTTATTATCTCTCACGCAGGTGCAGAACGTACGAGCTGGTTGGCCGCCTGCCTTAGTCTTTGTGGTGCGTTCGTGTGTAACTTTCTGGCTGAGACATACAACGTCAGGCGACGCAGCAGGGGGCCTTCGTCGCCGCTAGTTCTCTAAAGTCCATATGGTGTGTCCGGGCCTTTAGAAACATGCTGGTTTTTTTCTTACAAGAAGAGTGTTGTGATTGGCTTGTACAAAACCTAACCATGACCACTTCACACAAACCCTAACCGCCTCCAACCTTGATACGTCAACATGATGAGCACCAGCCACTCAAAGCACAGTAGGGCGGGACCAAGCAAAACACTCTTGGGGAAAAACCCTGCACGTTAGAAACATCTTGTTGTGTGTCGAATACAAAGACGTGGTGACGTCTGATCATCATTCCTCCTGACGCTTAACTGTGGAAAAATGTTTCCTACCCGCAGGTTTTCCAGGACAACTGCTGCAAACGGGAAATCTCCAGTCTAGAAGTGTACTGCACCAACTCCCCAGCATGCACCTCTGTCGTCACATTACGCCACCTACAGGTAGACGAGAAGATTTGTTTGCTGTCACCACTAGTGCTGCAGCGTTTAAATACCAAATAACCATAAACAGCTCACTGTTTAATACTTTGTTGTAAACATATGAATGAACCCTTATTTAAACCTATGGGGAATGTGTGTAGGCTAATGCAGACAAACAGGCTGTGCTGCCGTCACTGTAAGGTACAAATATGTGTTGCAGCTTCAGACAGTTTTCGATTCTTAGTCTTAACAGAGCAGTAATTGGTGCAATAATTCAACTCCAGCGACACTCTGTGCAGTTATCGTGCAAGACTCACACACCTGATCAACACACGTTAAATCACCTCAGTGACGGTTCCTTTTATCTCCCATCACTCCGTCCTCTGCAGGAGCACCGCAGGTCGTGTCAGTACGAGCAGCTGCAGTGCTGCAATCCAGGCTGCAGGGCGGCGCTACAGAGGAGATACCTGCAGGAACACCTGACCAACACCTGTCCTCACCGCATGGAGCCCTGTCCACACTGCCGGCACCCGCAGAGACTCAGCCTCCTCCAGGTAAAGTCGTGTCCAGGTGGGTCTCACAGTCTGTTGCAGTTGTCCAGAACGGTCCTGAAACACGTGACGTCCCAGTCATGTGTCGGTGCAGCCGCCTCAGGACAGGCTGCCTGTTGGGTGCAAGAAACAAATTTGGATTCTGACACTTCATCGTGTCGATTTGTACCTGACACCAGAAATGAAACTGAAAAACACAGGACATGTAACCACCAGGTGTGATCACATGACCCTCAGCTGATGATGCTGATGCTGATGTGTTTGTGCTGACTCGGTGTTCTGTAGGATCATGTGCAGAGCTCCTGTCCAGAGGTGGAGGTGGACTGTCCCAACAGCTGCTCCCTGAAGGTCCCCAGACACAAGGTGAGCTCAGTCACATCACATCACATCACAGACCTGCAGATACAGTCATGAGACGAGTGAATGTGAGCCGGCTCTGCTCCACGCACGTCTGCCAGACTCAGCTCCGTCTCATTCTGGTGTAAACAGGCCTTCTGGATTTAGAAATCTCTTATAAGTCATGAACTCAGCTGCTGGCTTGATGTGAATCCACGTCATAGAAAACAGCTGGCTAAAGCTAACAGGGAGCTAACCAGCTGGCTGGAACACAACACACGCGTGTGCATGTTCGCGTGCACGAGACAAACAATCTGCTCTACTGCAGGTCACACGCTCCACAGGGTCCCTTTAATACGATGTATAATCAGCACGTTTGCCTCGTTACCGTTAGCAGCTGTGATTTCCATAGGTACGGATGCATATAGTCTCAACAGACCAATCAGAGTCGAGTATTCTGTCCAATTAAATGAACACATTAACATCTGTGTGAACGTCTGTGGTGTCTTCAGCTGACAGAACACAGAGAGTCGTGTCCTGAGCTCCTCGTCGACTGCTCCTACAAGAAGTTCGGCTGCTCTGTGCAGGTGAGTTCATGTCATGAATCCACGGTGTGACACAGACAGGTCACATGACCACAGCCGCAGGTGAGTTCATGTCATGAAGCCACGGTGTGACACAGACAGGTCACATGACCACAGCCACTGTGTGCTGCAGGACAAGAGAAGGAGAGTGAAGCTGCATGAGGACGCTGCTGTCAATCATCACATGCTGCTGGTCCTGAGGAGCAACACTCACCTGGAGCAACAGGTGAGTCAAACAAACGTACCTGAAAACAGCTGCAGACAGCGAGCGAAGCCTTTGATTAGCACGTTACATCACTGCTAGCTCATCTTTTTAGCACTCGTCTGTGACACTAAAAACATCTGCACACTGAGCTTTTCATATTTTTAAGCTGTGCTGAAGCGTAACGCTGCCACAATGATGCTCGACATGTTCTGTCATTATTACGACATAATAAACATGAGATGCACTGAATGTGAAACTCTCGGCCAATAGTTGACACCAATGTTTTGTTGTTGTTTATTTTGTTTTTGTTGTTATTTATTCCCCCTTTAGTGCCAGGGAAACAAAGAACACAACAACCTTTAATGAAACCTTTTGTCACATGAAAAGTATTTAAAATTAAAACGGCTTCATTTTTTTAAAAACCATAATTCTCTCTCCAATATTTATTTATTTATATCACTTTCAACAGCTGATTTATTCAAGTTTCTCACCAAAAACTACATTTTACAAGATGACATTGAACATATCATGAGACTGTTATAATTGACCTTCACCCAGTACTCATTTTTACCAAATACAGATTGAACGCATCATAATGTAACTTAAGGTAACCTCCCTCAGCGGTTAGATTCAGCCACCAGCTGCTAACAGATAACGCTAACTAGCTGCTAACACAAAACAGCTAGCAGTTAATATTAATTAGCTGCTAACGCCTGACAGCTACCAGTTAACGTTAACTAGCTGCTAACACAAAACAGCTAGCAGTTAACATTAATTAGTTGCTAACGCCTAACAGCTAGTAGTTAACGTTAAATAGCTGCTAACACCTAACAGCTAATATTAACTAGCTGCTAACACCAAACAGCTAATAACTAATGTTAACTAGCTGCTAACACCTGACAACTAATGTTAACTAGTTGCTAACATCTAAAAGCTAATGTTAACTAGTTGCTAACAGCTAACATTAACTAGCTGCTAACATCTAAAAGCTAATGTTAACTAACTGCTCACACCTTAAAGCTAACGTTAACTAGCTGCTAACACATAAAAACTAACAGCTAAATTAAATAGCTGCCAACACCCAACAGCTAACAGATAATGTTAACTAGTTGCTAACACCTAACAGATAACAGATAATGTTAACTAGTTGCTAACAACACCTAACAGATAACAGATAATGTTAACTAGTTGCTAACACCTAACAGATAACATTAACTAGTTGCTAACAGCTAATGTCAACTAGTTGCTAACACCTAACAGCTAACATTAACTAGCTTGCCTCCTGCTGATGTCATCACAGATTTGTTGTTCACAGTGTGACATCATCAGATAAACAACAGGCTGCATCCTCTGATTCAGATTCAGATTCAGATTCAGAATACTTTATTAGTCCCAAAAGGGCCATTCATTTCCACAGTCGGCCTGTCCATAGCAACAAGAACACCATGCAACAAACAGCCAACATCCACAATCAAGCATCATCACATCAGCAACAACAACAGCAGCAACCACAACCAGTGACAGCACAGCAGAGTGGGATGCAAAACCATTCACAGTTCACAATAATTCACAATAAAATAAATCACAGTTCCCTCTGCAAATGATGCGTCGACAGTGAGTTACAAACATCTGTTTGTCCCAGACGTGTTTCCTATTGTCCCCAGGGCAACAGGTGCCTTGGTAACGGCCCGCCTCCGTCATTCCAAACAGCGTCAAAGAAACATTTGATTTGTAACATGAAACAGTTTTATTCAGTGTTTACCGGTTTGAATGTAAGACATATATCTTTACACACTTACAGACTCAGCACAGTGAAGATATATATTTATTCTGAATATCTTGTACTGGTGTTAACGTCGTAGCATGATGCTCATTTTTGTTTCTGTTTTATTGGATTGTATTACTTATATTTACAAACTTCCATTTCATACCCTGATTCTTACTAATTATAATTCTGTATTCTTTACATCAGAGCGACCGCCATGAATCACAGTTTCCCCTCTGGGATCAATAAAGTATTTCTGATTCTGATTAAATCAGCTGCTCTGTTTGTTTCTGAGAGGAAGAGACTGAGGATCATTTAAAAACCTCCTGATCAACGAACACTGAACGGATTCTAACCAGGAGAGGTTTCAGCTGGACATTCAAATATGAACTTAAGAAATGATTGTAATTCCATGAAACAAACACAAGTGTGTTTACCTCAGACTGTGGTCTCCTCCGTCAGGTGGAGCTCCTCCAGGAGGAGGCGCTACTGAGGCAGGAGGAGGTCCAGACGGACGGTTTACTGCTCGCCGGGCTGCAGAAGAAAATCAGACCTCTGCTGCAACACAACAGCAGCCATGATCACCTGCTCTCTGCAGCTCAGGTTAATACACACTTTGATTCTTACTCGTCATCCTGCAGTCACATGTTCATTCATTCCTTCATCTGTACCTTCATGTGTTCATCATCCAGCTTCATGTATGAGTTACAGCATGAAACAGATGAAACTCATCATTTATTTCAAAAAGACTTTGACTGTCAGAGAGACGTCCTGTCACCACAGCAGCCGTGAGTCCAAAACTGTTGAGTGAATTTAAAGCATTTAAAATGTCTCAAATAGAAACGTGAACCTGACGTGTTTCCATCTCCTGGTTTGGAGCGAACAAACTTCACAAAGTGTAGATGTTGCCGATGTTGGCTTCACTTGACACGTGACTGTAGTCCTCCAGGAGAGTGAAGAAGAAGAAGAGGTTACAAACCGCAAACAAAACAAGTCGCCATCTACGAGACAAATGGACAAGTTTTAACTGATCTGTAATGTCAGTCAGTCACTTTCACGACATGTGTGATGTCATCAGGTTATTCTTGTCCTATTATTATTATTATTATTTTTATTTTTATTATCTCAGTCACTGTGTGTGTTCATGTTCCAGCTGAACTGTTACTGTAGTGACGTACAAACTGTCACCAAGTGGGCGGAGCTACATTTGAAGTACCACATGTAAACTGTGCAGGTCACTGAATCCTCCACAGGAAGTTCCTGCAAATGTTTCACAATAAAAGCCTTTTTAGAAAATGAAGGGATTCTCTTAGCTGAAATGATGAGGGGCTTTTCATTTGAAACAGAAACAGGAAGTGTTGAGTTTGATTAAACTGAAACCAGAGTGATAAATGGTGTGGTGTGTTTGAGATGCAGCTGGTAGCCTCTGCAGCTGTGCTGAGTAAAGGCCCAGACACTATCTGTGAGTTTGATTCCTTTATATCCTCCATTATGAAGAAAGAACATTCTTTGCTAGCTTGATGCTAATGGCAGTACTCAGCGGGCTGATAAAGTGCCTCTGCTGTTTCCTTTTTACTCTGTGTGCTAACGTCCCTACAGGAAATATCTCAAAGGCTGCTGTTGTCGCACAGTTTCCACGGCAACAGATCGCTCTGTGTTCCTATTGGTCAAAGTGACGGCTGTGACGGGAGAAGAAAATCAAACATGCTAGAATTTCGGTGGGGACGTCGTGTGGTGTCTCAGATGTGGCGTCGGTTGTCGTCTACTGTGACACACTACAGGAGATGGAACGATGGATTATGGCGGACGACACTCGTTGTCATTCACGATCTGAGCCAACACCATATGTCGCTGCGTGGGGCTGTAACCATATCATGTAGTGTGAACCAGGCATAATGTACTCCAAGACACCAACAGCGGAAACAGCTGATCAGTCATGTGACTTAAATGTTTGCAACATCAGAACTGATTCAGCAGAGCTGTTTCATCTCCTGTTTTTCATATCAATTCTTTTTCTTACAAAGTAAAGAAAACACTCAGGTCAGTGTAAACTTTTTTGTGTTGAGGAAGTTTGATCAACTTTTGTTGTTTCGATTCAACTTTTTACACGTAAAACTTCAAAATGAGCGTTAAATTCAGTTCCTGGAGAAAACGGCTGGCTCGGATCAACACGACATCACGCGGGAAACAAACCTAAACTGAGAGGTGTGTAAAGCTGTCAGACACCTGAGCATGTTGAATCTGCAATGAAACGTTTTCACATACCGGCTGTCACGTGTGGATTTACAGGGAAAACCTCGCTGAGTGTTTCATCACATCCTGAACATCACACAGAGAATAAGGATTTCCTGGAGGATCCTGCAGTCATAGCAGCGTCACTAAACCATGTTACCTGTCTGTCTGTCTGTCTGTCTGTCTGTCTGTGTTCAGAGGACGCTGAGCAGGCAGGAGGACGTCCTGTCCACTGTCCAGCTGGACGTCCAGCAGGCGTCTCTGGGACTCGGTCCTGGTCTGGAGGAGCTGGAGCAGCTGAGAAAGTCTCTGGATGCTGTGATCCTGGAAGTGTCTGCAGCCGAGGCCCTCAGAGAACACCTGGGTAACAGAAACACAGAATAATCTGCCGCCATGAAGCCGCTCGCGTCACTCACTGTTTGTTTTTAGGGCCGTGCCCAAAATCTGGAAGCTTTAAAGTTTCACTGGAAGACTCAGTCAACAGTCAAACACTGCGCAGCTTTTTGTCATTTTGTTTTATTAATTTAATGTTTTGTCTGAAGAACGAGTGAAAGCTGCTGCTCAGTGACGGCTGAGAGAGACGGCGAGAGTGTAGCTCAGCAACTTTTCACTTATAGAGATTACAGGAGGTCAACAGCACCCTGGCTTCCTCAGACATCTGACTTGACTTGAAGACAAGAGAACAGGAAGTGCTAACAAGCTAACAAGCTAATTCATTTATGGGTTTATGGGAGAAGTGAGGAAAGCAAATACAAACAAGTCGAGAGCACGTGAGTCAAAAAAAATCTTTATCAGGTCAAATTAATTCTTTATCTCTTGAGCTCGTTAGCAGAAACGGTTTGTAGTTGTTTGTGTTATTGTTTGTTAGCGCACAGTAAATATCAATTCAGTCAGTAAATGTTATTTATAAAGCCCAATATCACAAATGACAGTTTGACTCAGAGGCTTTTCAGCAGACGACATCCCTCTGTCCTTTGGACCCTCACAGCTGATCAGGAAAACAATGGTAGAAAGCTCAGGAAGAGCAACTGAGGAGGGATCCCTCTTCCAGGACGGACAGACGTGCAATAGATGTCGTACAGAACAGATCAGCATGATAAATATACAGTGATCCAGCCTCGAGGTAACAAAAGCGTGGACTAATTTTTCTGCATCTTTTTGGGACAGTAAAGGCTGAATATTGTTACTTAGATGAAAAACCGCAGTGCGTGAGGTTTTCTTACGGTAGTGCTCGAGGCTAGAGCAATGCCATCTAGAGAAACTATGTCATCAGATAAAGAGTCTCTGAGTTGTTTGTTTCCCTTTTTGAATGACGGTTACAGACGACTGCCACAACGCTGTTGGCTGTAGTCTTTGTGGTGTGTTCAAGAGCAACTTCTGCAGAGACACAGGCGACGTGAGGCAACGCAACACTCAGCTGTTGTCAGCCAGTTCTTTGATGACTGTACGTCTGGACTTTAACTCAGTGAATTAAGGTTTGTTTTATGGAATCTTAGAAATACAAATTAAGATGGTTTTGGTCAAGTTTGAATGAGGCGTGTAGATATACCGCCAATCGCTGTCCATTCTGTTTAAACCCTGAGGATCAGGACACACTGATGTTATTAGTCCCATACTCTCTGTACAATTCCAGCGGTGGCTGCATGGGATCGTCTCTGACTCATGTGATCCAAACATTTCTAATAACTCTGGAGCGCTGTAAAATCCAAAAGTCTAAATTCACTGAAAAAGCAGATGTAATCATTTCCAAAATTCACAACATGTTTTTATCTGACAAAATATTCTGCTTCAGTCCATATCTGGATTACAACATTTTCACTGTAGTCAAACAACAGTTAGCTCTCTTGCATGCGCTGGTATTAACAGGCCGGTCGAACAGCACCATAAATTACATTCATTCATTAAATAAGGTTGATTTAATCTAAAATATGTCACTCTTTTAATCCAGTGAATGAATGCGTCATACGGATTACTGTTAATTTATCATGTTGATCTGAATCACTTAAATCAAACTGAGGATTTCGTTCAAGGATTTAAAAAACAATTTCAGGGTGATGACGTTAAAAATGAAGACAAGACATTCGAGGCTTCATTTGAAAACCTGGACAGAAGCTTTGGTTGTAAATTTAAAAGAAGACCGTTTGAGTTAAAGCAGCAGTTTGGTGAAAACGGAAGATTGTATAAATTCGGTGTCTCCTATAGTAAGAAGACGCGGCATACAGTCCAGGATGCTTCCAGGTTTAGATTTTTGTATTTCACTGAATGCTGTCGTTGTTTTTTTCTCGCAGGAACTTTGGAAGAGAATCTAAAGCATCACTCGGGTCTGCTGGATCTCCACGCCGCTCAGCTCAGTCGCAACAAGCAGCACCTGCAGGAGCTCGAGGCAACTTCCTACGATGGCAAACTGATCTGGAAGATCGAGGACGTCAGGAAGAGGAGAGAAGCCGAGGTCAAAGGTCAGCCACCCTGCCTGAGCAGCGTGCCATTCCACACAGGGCGTTGCGGCTACAAAATGGCCGCCAAGGTCTATCTGAACGGAGACGGGGAGGGAAGAGGGACTCACCTGTCCCTTTATGTCGTCCTGATGCCGGGAGACTTTGACGCTCTGCTGCCGTGGCCTTTCAGACAGACCGTGTCTCTGTCTGTTCTGGATCAAAGCGGCGCTGCTAACCACCGGAGTCTCAGCTTCAGACCTGACCCAGCGTCCAAAAGCTTCCAGCGACCTGCCGCAGACTCCGTCAGCAACGTGGCTGTTGGATTTTCTTCCTTCATTCCCCTCGACAAGCTGGAAACTCCTCAGAACGCTTCGTACGTCAAAGAGGACACGTTGTTTGTCAAAGTGAAGGTGGACATGGCAGGTTTAGAGCAGCTGTAGGCCTCTGGCCTCTACGTCAGTGGTTCCCAACTGGTCCAATCACGGCGTCCAGATTTCTCCTCAATCATCAGTTCAAGGTCCACACAGTTGAACACATTCAGCGTCATACTTTCATTTGGCCATGTCATCGAGCTAGTTTTCTGTCTCTGTCCAGTAGCTGTCCGTCAGTCATTCACTCTACAGCAGGGAACGGCGCTTCTGGGCGATACGGACAAAAATTCATATCTCAGTATTTTCAGGCTGAATGTCGATACACGATATATATCTTGGTGTCTTCTACGTAATGGGGCTGCATGTTCAGCTGCAAGTCGCAAATTGATCCTCGGCTCATGTCCCCTGTTATTTTTGCTGCGGCAGGTGGAGAAGTTTACCTGTTGGAGGTGAGCTGTTTGTCTGCAGCTCTTCATCATCTCACTGTGGCTGTTTCTGATTTTACTCTTCCTCCCTGCTGTATTATTAGACTTGTCTTTATTGAAGGATGCTGCTGAGATGATCCCTGGTGAGGGAGAGAAGCGGGGCAGGACGCAGGCCGTGACACTGAGATTATAAAGTCATATATTTGTGTGACATTTGTTGAAACTGTGATTTTTGGTCAAACCTCATGGCTTCACTGGATCAACATCACACCACAGAGCCAGCGGTAACGATAATACGATTAATAATCCTTTCTTTCTCTTATTAGGGTTAGGGTTAGGTATGGACACACAGTATATTACCTACAGTAGATGTCAGTCGACACGCCCCCAGTTTGGAGAAGCAAGCTGAAGTCCAACATGGAAGCTAAACAATGTGCTGTTGTGGGCGGGGTCGGCAACAAAACGGATTTTAGTCACCAAAGAAAAGTAACACATAAAAAATGCCTCAGTTTACGTGTGCATTATATTGAGAGTATTTTCAGCACTTCACGTTCCCCACATTCAGCCTGTTTTGACAGGTGACCCGTTAAAAACTTAGTTCCCACCTCTGCTCTCATCAAAGCCAGACTCCACTGAGAAAAACAGTGATTTACCATCACTGAGCAGAGGAGCTGCAGGTCTGCTGCCGCCTCCATCAGTTAGATTGTGTTACTCTGTGACTTTGGTGGATCTAAAGCCCTGTAACAACCAAACACGTTACCCCTCAGACATGGTACCTAGACCCTCGGTCCGTTCAGCCTTTCCAATTTGGACCAGATTATGTCATGCGTTTTGTTGCCGACCCCGCCCACAGCAGGACATTTCTTATGTTCCATGTCAGATTCCCGCCTGCTGCTCCAAACTGGAGACGTGCCGACTGACATGTTCAGTGGGAAACACGCTGTCTATGGATAAGTACCCCAAACAGCTTCACCTTAAAAAATCTTAAAAAACAAGATTGTTTTATTGGTTTATAAGACACCACATGGGCGTGCACCAGACGACCTCTCAGAAACGCTTCTACTCTTTTAGCTGAACTACAAAAACATCTGGCGACGCTGCTTTCAGCCACGACGCTCCGATCTGCTCCAGCTGCCTCTGCACCAGCTGAAAATATTAGACAAGATTTTTAAACTGAGAAAAAAAATCATCTATTTATTCAGACTTATGTTTTATAATTTATCATACTTAATGCCATCATTATGATTTTACTTTTCAATTTTTATCAGAATGTTAATGTTGATCCCTGTGATTTATTTTATTTTATTCAATTAACATTCTTCAGTCAGTCGCCTGTTGTGCATTGATTTGTTTGGAAGGTACTGTATAAATAAAGTTTGATTGACTGATGACACAGTGACTCTGGGATAAACATTTCCTGATTAGGGTCCGCTGCCTGGACACTATTGTATTCCTAGGAATTCTTTCTTTCTTTCTTCCGAGGAAGTCATACTTCCCAAGGGCGAAAACTCACCAAACTTTACAGAAATGTCCGGCCCCATGCCAGATTTACTTAATTCCAAGGACATGTCAATATTCCTCCTGGGGGGGGGGGGGCACAATAAGCGTTTAAATTTAAAAATCTTTAAAAATACCTACAAAATCAACAGTACATGCTACAGTTTTGAAACTTTCACCAAACTGTAGCCCCAATACTGCTGAAACTTTAGTCCACTTAAACTCATTACAAATTATGAAGTCCATCACTCAGTTTTTTTCAAAAACTGTAAAACTTATAAAACCTATCTCCTCCCACAATTTTTGCTCAATTGACACCAAACTTACTACAGAGCATCTTCAGACCGTCCTCCACAAAACTTGTTTCTCGGATTTTTGATTTATCAAAAATTAAGCCTACAGTGCATCAAAATGTTTGACTGTAAACAGTACTGTAAACATATACTATCAAATTCTTGCTAAATACATTTTCAATATTCCTGAAAAAAAATTAGAATATTTTCTAGTCATGGTTGATGAAGTTTGGTAAATATCAGAATTTTATCTCAAAAACTGAATTTTTGAGAATATTTTGAATTCTGCTCTCATGGGAACAACTGGAGTCAATGTAAGAGTGGCAGTTTTAAACATCAGATTTTCTCTTATGAAGCAAAACACTTAGAGTTAAAAACAAATCACCATGCTGTCAAGATGCAATTTATGTATTATCAGATTTTTGTTCAGGTAACAGAATTTCTGACATTTTGACCATTTTTGAAATCTGCCTTGACAACAGCTGCCCGGACAGTGACTCCCTGAGTCGACAAATGAAGCTACACAGCAGGTCTCACTTCCAGCCAATTAGCTCAGTGAGTTAGGAGCTGGTTCTTGGTGTTAGGGGTTGTGGGTTCGAGACCCAGCAAAGATGATGATGATGACAGATCAAAATGTCAGATGTCCTCAACATGAAACACAAGACAATTGTCCTGATGGTGGCATCACAGCAAGCCTCTAAATTAAATAAAAATAAATAGCTTGGACCGGACCATGGGCGAAAGCTAACCAAATTTTGCACAAAGGTCCAGTCTCATGCCAGATTACCTCAGCTGTAAACCCAAGCCAATAGTCCTGATGGTGGCGCTACAGCAAGCATCTAAAGTTCAAAACATTGAAAATTCATAACAAATCAACCTGCTAGAACTTCACACTTTCATCAAACTGTAGCCCCAATACTAAAGAAACTTTTGTACATTTAAACCTATTAAAAATTATGAAGTCCATCACTCTGTTTTTTTAAAAATTGTAAAACTTATAAAAACCTATCTCCTCCCACAATTTTTGCCTACAGTGCATGAAAATGTTTGACTGTGAACACTACTGTAAACATATACCTGCAAATTAACAAATAAATCTTCAATGTTCATGAAAAAAATGAACATTTTTTAGAGTCATGGTAGATGATGTTTGACAAATATCAGAATTTTACCTAAAAAATGAATTTTTGAGAACATTTTGAATTCTGCTCTCATGTGAATAATTGCAGTCAATGCAAGAAGCATTTTTAAACATCAGTTATTCACTTATGGAGCAAATCAATCATTGTTAAAAAAAATTACCAACATCTCCATGCTGTCTAAATGCAATATGTGTATTTTCAGATTTTTTTCCTAATAACTGAATTTTTTATTACTTTGTGTTTGTTTTGTGGTGATGTAATTTCAGTCCAAACATAGGTGGCGGTAATGTGCTTTAATGCTGATTGACACCCTCCATTTAAACTGAAGAAGGAGAATCACTTCAAGCTGATCCAGCTGAGAGTAGGAGACAGAGAAACCACAGAGAGAAAAAAAAATATATAAAATCACAGCAAAACAAAGATTAAATCAAGAGAGCAGTATTTCAAACTGGTAAGGATCAGATGTGTCTGTTGGCTGGTTACAATAACCTCATATTTAAAGGAGAATTGTTATTTATAATTCAACATGTTTAAAGTCCAGGTAATGTTTTGAAATATTAAAAATAACTTAAAATGACCACAAATGCAAACACTTAATGAGACAGAGCAAATTCATTTCAAGCCCCTTTGATTGATTCAGAACAGAGTGTGTTTTTCGACCTCAAACTAAAGCAGAGCAGAGAGTACCTAATTAGAGTGATAACACCTGTGCAACACACAGTGCCTGTATCATTTTCTGTCCTCTGAGGGTAAAATGAGTAGGCTACATGCAATATGTTCTTAGTTTTAAATGAAATATTAACAAATTAAATAGGTTTGCGAAACATGCAAACTGTCTCTTGAAATGGTTTATGTGCCTCGCTCTCTGTGTATTTAGCTTTCTAAACGGTAATTTTAAAGATGGTGTTCTATTATGTCATGTGCTCATCTGTACTTCTTTTTTTAAGTGTAGCTAGGGATGAATTT
>NC_065510.1:3544966-3546259 GCF_006386435.1 Epinephelus moara | reverse complement strand
TTTTTTTTGCTGCTGTACATTATGTAATAGTTTGCTCTTTATTGTTTGCTCTTTATTATGCTTATGTCTAAGTATCTCAGGAAGTTGTTAGTACTACTCTAATCTACTGTATCAAATATTGCAAGATATGTTACGTTGTCATTTACAATTTTGTCTCCATTTCATATGGGATAATGGTATGCATAGCAGAACAAAGTGAAAAGTCTGCACACTGCAGGGCTCCCAGTGAACAACTTGTTTTTTATTAAAGGAACATTTCGATCAACAGAACTTCCTCAGGGAGTTTGTGAACAGAGAAAGCACAGTGCTTTTTAACAGAGGTGGCAGTCAAAATCAACAACACCTGTTGACTAATTTTATTTTATTTTTTTTAATTTTTAATTTTAATTTTAATTTTAATTTTATATACTTTATTAATCCCCGAGGGGAAATTCAATTTTTCACTCTGTTGTCAATTACACACAGGTCCGAACACACACAAGAAACTAACTAAACAAGACTAAACAAGAAAAACACCACAATGCCACAAGAGAGCATCCTCAGAGAGACGTAAACAGGAAAAAAAAAAAATTAGAATTGTTACAAGATTTTACATCAATATTTAAAATAGTTAAGCTAATGTGAAAATATCAAAAGTTTGACTCTGAGGAAGACGCTTGTCGTCGAAACGTTAGTCCTTGCACCTATTAAATGCACAACTAAGTGACTCGTGTGCTCCAGACTCCTCTTTGGATTTTCCATTGTTTCTCCTTTGAAAATATCAAATGTTTAAGAACATTTGGTAAATATCTTATCCACATTCTGCAGACTTGAGTCTATGTGTGGACAGGCACAAACAACAGAGACAAGAAAAAATGTTACTACCAAAAGCATCCACAAGTTTCTAATATTTTTTTCCTTATTGGTTTTTCATTAAAAACTTGTGGATGCTTTTTGTAGTAACATTTTTTCTTGTCTCTGTTAAATGTTTAATATAGTTTCTTGAATGCAGATTTCTTGCGCCTGTTCACACTTAGACTTAAGTCTGCAGAATGTGGATTAGATATTTACCAAATATTTCTGCCTGGTTAAGGTTTTTAGACATTTGATATTTTCACATTTAACTATTTTAAATATTGATGTAAAAGCGTTGTGGTGTTTCTCTTGTTTAGTCGACAGGTGTTGTTGATTTTGACTGACTGCCATCTCTGTTAAAAGCACTATGCTTTCTCTGTTCACAAACTGCCTGAGGAAGATCTGTTGATCGAAATGTTCATTGAGAGCCCTGCAGTGTGCAGACTTTTCTCTTTGTTC
>NC_065510.1:3539797-3544466 GCF_006386435.1 Epinephelus moara | reverse complement strand
GGGCAACTGTGCACTCAGTGGGTATGGACTAGTTCTCTATGATTAATAAAAAAAATTAGAGCAGGTAGGACCAGAAAGGTTTTTAGCTTCACACACCTTTAGAACAATAATATTTGAGTTGCTTATTAGGTGCTGGTTTGTTGCTGAGGATCCCATTTGTTCTTTTTTTTATTTCTTATAAGTTTTATTTTGTGTTTGAATAATTTTAATTTGTTCAATAAATTGACTATATCTATCTGTGTGTGTGTGTGTGTGTGTGTGTGTGTGTGTGTGTATTTTTTTAATGACCTTTAATTTCCAGTTTTGACTCAAAGTTCTCCAGATGATGACAAACCCTCTGTTAAGATGTTCTACAGATATTATTTATGTTTTGATGAGAAAATCCACCTGAGCGTCTGTGACTGATGTTGAGTCGTGTCTTCGTGTTGTGTGCGTTCTCTCTGCACTACTTCCTGCTTCTGGTGCAGACGCAGCCAAGAGAAATAAACCTGATTTTTTTTTTAAAAAAAAGATAGTTTGTGACCCTTTCTTTACTAATCATCATCAGACACATCCTGTGAGCTTTGTACTTTTATTATATTTGGTAATTATCTCTAAGGCCTGAGTGACGGCTCCATGTATCGACAGACGTTTAATGTTTGCTGACGAGCTGCAGCAAAACTAAAACCTGAGAGAGGAGCACGGTGTTGTCTGTTATTTTGGGGGCTGCACAGTATTCACTAAGAAAAATGATTTTGCAATTATTATGAGAGATATTCGGACGAGTCGTAATTGTATACAGCATGGTAATTATTGCATCATAAAAATTAACATGATATGATTTTAGGATCTGCACCAAACAAGTGTGCTTCATTATGTCCAGAATATGATCTGCAGACCACTGAGTTTGTACTCAACTAAACATTTTGAGCTGTTTCCAAAAGAATTTAAGTTGAGTGAGTGCCCTGGGGTTTACAGGTGACCGGCAGAGGTCGCTGTTGACAAGAGAACAAACTGACACCAGCTGCTGGTGAAGAAAACAGATGGAGTTTAATGCGTCCTCCATAAACTCAGTTTAACTCTTTAAGAACAGGCCGGATGTCGGCTTAAATGTCTCAACAAGGATCTGAACAAACAGAAAAATAAATAAAACCAGGGTGAATTTGTAGGATAATATTTCACACACTCTAACGGGAGATCCGGGGAGGAGGTTGTTCCCGTTGCCAGGAGATGGTGATGACGACTCGAGCTGCGTCAAAGCGGACAGATTAAAACCGGAACATGGATAAACCCTCCTTCAAAATAAAAGCAAACTGAAGACTAAAAAAATCAAAAAACTACCAGGGTGTCTACAGCTCCTCAAAATGTCATAACTTAAATGTCACAACAATAAGGTCCTTAATGTTGTTAAAGTGTGTCTTTAAATGTAACTGTGATACCTGCAGACTGACTAAGATGCAGACACATTTTCAGACAGGATTTGAGTCTGAAACCCAGAGACTTCTGTTTATTGGAACAGTACAGTTATAACGTAACGTGTTGTATTATATTATAAATAATAATTCTAATTATGGAGGATTTTTTTGTGTTATGTTTTCTCATTTAAATGATCATAAAAGACATAATTTAGGCCTCGTCTATCTGTAAATATTTTTGTGACATTAAAAGGACACTCACTGAATTTTAGGTGAAAAATCTCGACAGCATTGTATCGTGATATTTTTGTTTGGCAACATCGTTTCCTCACACAGGGCCAGCCAAGTATTGATTGTTTTATTACATAAATTATTGATATTACAAAGACAAATTAAACTTTAGGTAGCCTACTAGAATAATAAAATCCTTTTTTCAGTCCACTGGATTCATTATGCTGCTGCAAAGAGGCTGAAATGAGATGAACTGACTGAAACTTCACCTTGTTAGTTAAAACAGATGTTGACAGTTTTCCTTTGGGGACATAATTTACAGTTAAAAACGGTAATAAATTGCAGTGTATTTTATTGCAATACTCAGCGTATCACAACATGTTTAAAATCGTAATAATGTATCGTGACTAAATTATTGTGATCATTTTGTATGGTGGATTCTCTGATGATTCCCACCCCGACTGAATTTATTACAGCCTGCTGTGCCGACAGTGTCCCAAAATCCCCAGATTTCCTCCTCATCCTCTGTGAAGTCGTCTTTAAGACCTTCGTTAGTGTTTTAAACATCAGCTGTGAACTCAGTGAGTTCAGTTTTTTATATACCTCTTATTATATCTTTTTTAAACTGCAGTATTACTTATTTTACTTACATATAATGCCTGAATACTACTTTTAAATAATTTAAATTATTCTATATTTTTCATTTATTTTAAATAAAATAATACAGTCGATTTATCTGTTCATTATTTTCATTTTATTTTCCTACTATTATAATTATTAATTTTTGATTTATTTTAAGTTTTCTTGTTTTTGCCCCACCCCCTCCTCCCTCACAAATAACAAACACTCCCTTACTGTCACTTTACCTTGTAATTTTTGTCCCATGTGCTCTTGTATAATTTTCTTCTTTTTTTTTATTCTATTCTTGGTTCAGTTCTTTATATACCTGTTATTATTTCTGTTTTTTATTACACTGCAGTATTACTTACTGTACTTACGTAAATTATCTGAATACTACTGTTCAATAATTTAAATAAATGATATTTTTTGAAGAGAATAGTGTGTGTGTGTGTGTGTGTGTGTGTGTGTGTGTGTGTGTATACATTCGATTTATCTGTTTATAGTTTACCATTTTATTTTCCTATTTTGTTTTTGTTTATTCTAAGATTTCTTTTCCTGCCCCTCCTCCCTAGTTCTGGTTTAGTACTTTATATACCTCTTATTATTTGTACCTTTTTTTTTTTTTTTTTACAGTGCAGTATTAGGCTACTTACTTTACTTACATAAAATATCTGAATACTTTGTTTTAAATCATTTAAATAAATTAAATATTTTTCATTATTTTAAATAAAATAAATAATACACTTGATTGTATGATTATTGAAAGTTTTCATTACTCTATGACTTTGAATCTCTAAGCAAATTTTTTCAGTGATTCTAAGGTCAAACCAGGCTACCGTAGTGCAAAAAATTAAAAAGCTTTTGTTCTGAAAAGTGGCACCGGAAGTGCTGTTATCCTCCTCAGCGGAGTCCCGGCTGCCGGTGACCGGTCTGCGTTGATTGAACGGTAGTGATCAGTCAGACGGATTAGCGCTCAGCAGGAGCAGAGGAGAGCTGCTCCAGCTCCGCCCGCCGCTTTGTTCCCATCACAGGTCCACACTGTAATACCTGCACGGTGCTTCCTGTGGTCTCGCGCACAGCCGCTCTGAGATCATCATCCTCTGTGTCTGTTCTCCAGAGACCATCGGACACCCTGAGAGGCCCGCTGCTTCACCGCAACAGGTCGAGGAGGAGCTCAGATCTAAATGTTCATCATGATGAATGAGATGTGAGAGGAGCGGACAGAGGAGACAGACGGACCGCAGAGGAGGAAGAGGAAGAGGATGAAGCGGATGGATTGATGGTTTGAGCTGCAGTCTGGATGCGACAGAGCAGAAAACTGCCAACATGATGCCGGTGAGTGTGAAAACACTTCATCCTGTTTAATGTATCTCGTCATGAGGTTTGAGAGCGTGACAGCGTCCTCTTTGCTGCCTGCACTCTGTGTCTTAGTTATGATCAGTGCTCTGTGTAACAGTTACTGTAGTTGTTAAAAGCTTTAGGGACTGTTCGTTACTCATGAGGGGAAGGGGCAGAGAGGGGGAGGCATGTCAAAAAAACAAGAAATGAAGCATTAGGGAGGGACTCGTGTTTGCTATTTTGGCTGGGGGAGGGGCATACAACTTTAATGGTTGTGTTTTAAATTTATTTTACCACTGATATTTTAAAGAAAACTCCAAAATTATACATTTTATTGTCGCCAGAAAAACTGTTTCACACTTCAGGTTGTGCTGTTGTACTGAACATCAGCACGACTGTGATTGGCTTCAGCACTCGGCCGATATCATCGACCTGCGGAGCAGAACCACAGTTTGAAGCAGGATTTTTTTACTTGTGTGGCAGACCCTACGACGTCGCCTACACTGTTGTGAGCATTTATATTTGTGTGGTGGTGTGTCTGTCACTCATATACATGAGTGCATACAGATGTACATACATACATATATTAAACACACAGTAAACACATATTAAACACATTAAACACACACTGAACACACATTAAATACATTAAACAAATTAAACACACATTAAACACACATTAAAGACACATTAAACAAATTAAACACACATCAAACAAATTAAACACACATTAAAGACACATTAAACACACATTAAAGACACATTAAACACAAACACACATTAAAGACACATTAAACACATTAAACGAACATGAAACACATTAAACACATTAAACACACATTAAATACATTAAACAAACATGAAACACATTAAACACACATTAAACAAACATGAAACACATTAAACACACATTAAAGACACATTAAACACAAACACACATTAAAGACACATTAAACACATTAAACAAACATGAAACACATTAAACACACATTAAACAAACATTGAACACAGATTAAACACAGATTAAACACACATTAAACAAACATTGAACACAGATTAAACACAGATTAAACACACATTAAACA
>NC_065510.1:3536878-3539591 GCF_006386435.1 Epinephelus moara | reverse complement strand
TAGCACAAGCCTATGGCATTTTACATTGTATAAATTAGCCTAGCGGCTAGCAGAGATTTCCTCTGCTCATGTGAAGCCAGGATAAATCACACACAAGACTTAAAATGCTATTTTAGTGGAGGCTTTATTGTCTTCACAATTTATTGTTTCTTATCTGTGAAATTAAAGTAAATACAAGCTTCGTCTCCACTGAGGGAAATGGTTTCAGCTTACAGAGACAGACAGGAGGTCTGCGTCGCCGCAACATGAGGTGACATTTCTGGGGAGGTGCATGCCAGGCTATGGCGTAGGGTACGGCGTCAATTCAACGCAGAAGTATAAATTCCGCCTTAGACGTACACATGTACACAATTTCCCCTCGGGGATCAATAAAGTATTTCTGATTCTGATGTGCAAGCTGGAGAGGGCGGGTTATCTGTCAGTCGTTTTTTAATTTGGCCAGTCAGAGGCTTACAATACCAAGTCAGGATTTAAAGAGGATAAACAGTCACACTCTGGATCAGTCACATCAGAGTGATCGCAGGTGGAGATCTGAGGAGCTGTTACTGTTCTGTGTTTGTGACCTGACTGAAAGCTCATCGTCCAACCTTTAAACGTCACATCCAGATGCTGTGAGATCAGCTCTGGGTATGTCACCACAAATAATAGAACACCAGCATTGTACCATTGTCTTCAGTCTGAATGGAGATACTCCCCTGCTTTTAAAGGAGCAGGAGGAGTTTGACCTTTTCATCCACACTGCAGTGCTGCTAAATCCTGCGTTTTACTGCCTCTGAACTGTTTGGCATTCTGGGTCTTAGTCCTGGTGGATCAGAGTGACGTCCTGGTTTGAGTCTTGGTCACACTCCGTCCTGCCTCACACTGCTCAGAGTCTCTCAAGGTATTCAGACCAAACAAAGGAAAATGTTTGTCTCACGTTACTCGCATGAATAGATTAACCCACGTTACAGAGGCAAAGAGAATCCTCTGTGATCCATCCCATATCCTGCACGGTAGGCGATACAGAGGTCAGCCTAAAATAAGCCGAGGTTACAGAGGCTGTACTGCAGAACAAAACCAAACCTGACTGATTGATCGATGCCTCAGGTGTGTATTCATGTGCTGGTTGTGTTGTTGTATGTTTATGTGCTCTGTGGTGTCATGTGTTTGCTGGTGGTGTGTGTCCATATGTGTTGATGGGTCCAGCTTTGCAGAGTCCAAGTCAAATTTCCCATGGGGACAGTAACGTAGCCACCTAACGCTAACGCTAACATTATTGCCAGCTTGGTTGGTAGAAAAGTACAACCAGCAGCTGGAATCAAGCAGCAAATACATATTTTCAGAACTTACCACGTGGTCCTGAGGCTTCGCTCATTCTGCTCTGAGCCCTCTGCTTTTTTGTCCTGTCAGTCTTTTTGCTCACGCCGAAACACGTCAGTGCACCCCGTGCAAATTTGTGTCTATTCACGTCTTTGCATTGACTTTGTGTGCACGAAAAATGAGATTTGCATTTAGTCCGAACACCTTTGTGATGCAAAAACATGACAGGAGATCCCAAGAAAAGTCCTTGTTTTACCTTTATAATATCCTCACTGGAACAATAAGGCCACTTGTGAGGATTTTAGTAATCGTGCATAAAAAGTGAAGAGCAATAGTGGTGTGAAAAATGGCGTCTGATGCTCACCTGTGTATGTGTTTTTAACGACAGAGGAGAAAGGAGATACATCAGGCTGTAGAAACGCCATACTTGTCAGGAGATACATTCAGTGTTGGTTTGGGTGTTTTTCTGGGATAAGCTGACAAGAAGAAAAATGTAGAATATCCTCAGACTTATCCTTTAAGCCCTGACCGCAGTCACGGAGGGCAGCGCAGAGGGAAACCCTGCTCGAGGGGGAAGCAGATTTCAATCAACAGTAAAACATCTTAAATCAAAGTCCAAGTGATTTGTCTTCAGCTCCAAGTCAGTTCCTCTCCAGAGGTTTTTAACAGATAATTTTACAAACACCTACATGAACTTCAGCTGATGATGACCTGGCTACATGTTTTTGTCAGAATTAGTGTTTAGAAGACCGTATGTGCTGATACTTGCAGCTGAAACTTGGTGCAAACCATCAACTTTGAAACATAAAAAAAATCACAAGTGACCGGTCACATTGCCGCAAAACTGCACGTGTGTGTGCCAGTGTTGTGTTTCCCAGTTTGAAGCAGCGCAACTCAAAGTTGTGTCGTATTTAAAACTGAGTGAACTGTTGGGTTTGTTTGCACCAACATTTCACCTCAGAGTCAGTTCATTTAATCAGAACTGTTGGATTCACTCATGGCAGCAAATTAAATCTGCAGAGTGTCCACTGAGGCCTAAATGTTTTAAACCAGCTTTTCAACTTCTCAAGCGATTTCATCATCGCCGAGAAGTTTCCAATGTTGGAATAAAATCATGAGAGCTTTAACTTGGCTGGTGCGCTTCTTTGATCTCCATCAGTTGGAGTGAGGTGGTCATAAAACTCAGTCTGTTTCTCGTCTTGACGTTCCAGTAAAAACCTAACATGTTTAAAACCCTGTCTCCACCAAACCCTTTCAGTCCAGCACCTTTGGAACCAGCAGTAAGCCTTCAGACATGGTACCTAGACCCTGGGTCTGTTCAGACAGTCCTCTTAAATGTGGGCGGGGTTGTTGTCACTCACTGCTCCGTCCAGCACTCGCTGTATTTCCTCATCAGCGGTGACACAGATGGAAG
>NC_065510.1:3520749-3536702 GCF_006386435.1 Epinephelus moara | reverse complement strand
ACTGACCAATCAGACTGCAGGGTTTCTAGCTCCACCTTTTAGTACCAGATCTGTGTGCTAGGTACCCCAACAGAGGGGGGACCAAACATGGGGACGCTAAGGAACGCTTCTGTTGGGACCATCCACAAACAGAAACTATGAACTGAACTGAACTGAACTGAACTGAACTGAACTGAACTGCTCGGTGGAAACAGGGCTTTAAATATTATCATATGTTTTTAGTCTTGTTTTTTTAATCATGAAGTTAAATGACATGAACATTGTCAACAAACAACAGCTGCGCTCTCTCCAGCACCAAACAGGAAGCCACAAACCAGGTAGAGTTGTGGAGTGAACAAGAGCTGGTGTTTAATTTCTGTCTGATCCACAAACCAGCACTTATTTTAGTGAGGAATCTTAATTTCTGAGATGCTTCACTTCTCGTTCCCACAGTCTGCTCCCACTACAATAGCTGAGCTGACCAACGTAGGCTGGTAGTGAGTCAGGCGATAAAATCCAAAAGTGTGTACACAGATACAGTTTGTCTTTATGAATTATATTGATGTAGAATTAACGAATACTGTTGACATATGACACCTTCTATTTTGTGCTACTAGTGTGTTTTTGCGGACAGAAATTGTTAATACGTCATATATTTTAAAGGGATAGTTTGGATTTTTGTGGGGAACTTATCCATAGTTAGTGTATCTCATACAGTAGATGTCAGTCGGCACGCCCCCAGTTTGGAGAAGCAGGCTGGAGTACAGCCCCAGAAACTAAGCACTGTACTGCTGTGGACAGGGTCAGCAACAAAATGTGTTTCAGCCACCTAAAAAAAACTGTGTACGCTATATTAAGAGTATTTCCACCTCTTTACCTCTCCGTCAGGCAGCCTTATCTGATGGAGAGGCCATTGATGTTCTTCAGTTCCCTGCCTATGATCTCGTCAAAGCCACCAGACTCCATTGAGAAAAACAGTAATTTTAACTCGCTGAGCACAGGAGCTGCTGGTCGACTGTTGCTTCAATCAGTTAGTTAGTTTGTGTTGTTGTGTGACTTTGGTGAATCTGAAGTAACCCTTTTAAAAGCCAAATTCACACAATAAGACAAACACACTAACTGACCGAGGCAGCAGTCGACCAGCAGCTCCTGTGTTCAGCGAGTTAAAATTACTATTTTTCTCAATGTAGTCTGGCTTTGAAGATAGAGCGAAATAACGTCTTCATTCTCCCAGTGGGAATCACTCTGACTTTAATGTGAAGCAGTGAAAACACTCTAAATATAGTGTACAGTTACACTGACATTGATTTTTTTTTTTTATTTGGGACTGTTATTTCAGGTGGCTAAAATCTGTTTTGTTGCTGACCTCGTCCACAGCAGTTGATTGTTTAGCTTCAATGTCAGACTCCAGCCTGCTTATCCAAACTGACATCTACTGTATGTAGCACACTGACTATGGATAAGTACACCATACAACCCCACTGCAAAATATCTTAACTGTCCCTTTAAATGGAGTTTGGCGTAATATTCTCCACCAGGAGCATGATGGGAAATAGTTAAGTTGAGTTTTGGCTTCTTTTTTTTTTCCTGCCGTTTTCCAACTTATGAAATTCAAATACTCGGGTAGTCATTTTTTTTTATTTCTGTCTCTAAATCGGTCCACACATTTCCTCCACACACTGAAACACATCTTTGTTTCACATTTGTTCTGCTCTTATTTGAAACAACCTCTGGATCCAGTCTGCTAACATGCTACTGTACACTGTGTACGTCAGTGATGATGTTTTAAAATATACAAGTTGAGTGCATGTGAATTAATGAATCATTTATTTGTCAGTTTGTGTTTATGATTCTGATGGCTCTCCTCTGAAGCAAGTAGATTAGATTTGTGATCGACTAACATGTTCTTCCCCAAAGAACGATGAAATATATGTCATGAATTTAAGTTAAGGGTGTATTTTTTCTTGTTCAATATTGCGATGGACTTTGATGTTTTGGTTTCCAGTGGTAGGCTGCTAATAGTGACCCTGCAAGATACAATCTTACAGTGTGTGACTAAAACCTCACGTTGCCTTCGGGTGTTAAAGTCTTTTCAGAGTCCTCCAGTGTCTGCTAGGCATCAAATGTGTGTTTTCCAGCTGCGTGTATGATCAGTTCTGCTTCCCGTGCATGTTAAATGATAAATGAGGAACATGATGAGGTGGAGGAGGAAGGTGTGTTTGAGGAAACTAAGCTGAACTTCTCTTCCCAGCACCCCTGCGCACAGAGCTTATTGTTATTCAGACAGTAGTGTGTAACATCCAGACAATGACTGACAACAGGAGAACAACAAACTACTCCCAGCTCACATTTGTGTGACGCTGAAGGTGAAGCTGCTGCCGGTGTGTCAGCGTGTGTTCGTGCACAGTGATCCTGCAACGTTTCATCCGTGCTTCCTTTAAAACGCAGCACGCCCTGATCATTAAACTACGTCCTCATCATCTTGCAGGCAGGGCTCAGCGGAGCTCGCCTTGCTGCTTGGTTACTGTTGCCACAGTGACCAGAAACTCACACATAAACACACACACACACACACACACACACACACACACACGAGCTGTTCAAGGTCATATGGGAACAGTATTGTGTTAGTATTCCTCAGATGACGAGCGGGGAAACTACAGCAGGGAAGTTGTAACCTTCATGTTCATTAACAAACCAGCCTGACGCTGACGTGAATGTCTCAGAGCTGACGATACAATCTGATGTGTTGTTCCGGTGTTTGTGAGGATGTTGTTGGCGCTACAGAGCAGTTTTCTGTTCACTGATTCTGACCACTGATGAGGCATCACAAGGTGCTCTCACACCTGAACCTGTCTGGTCTGGTTCAGATTGGTCAGCGTGGTGTGAAGCTGGAGGTCAAACTGTGGTGTGGACAAACAGCATCAAACATTGCTGCACCTCCAGTGGTGTCTGCTGGACAAGACCAACCTGTTTTGTGCTGTTTGTACCTGTGACCTGAATTTCTTAAGCACTGGGGAGGGACTTATGGTTTTTATTTTAGCTTATGGGAGGGGCTTACAGATTTATATGGTTGTATTTTGTATTTATTTAACCACTAATTTTAAAGACAACTCTCCAAACCTGCTGAAGACATGTTTACTGGCACCAAAATTACACCATTCATCACAGCCAGAGCTGTAAAAACAGAAATTAATGTTAGATTTTCAGATTTCAGACGGTCCTTGGACACATCATGTGTGACGAATGCTTCCGTCATTAAAAAACAAACAAAAAAACCCCACCTGGGTGAAATACTGATATTTCATCACATTATTCTACATGTCATTTAAAATTTGACCAAAAACAAATTGTTTGCACGACAGGAGCAGAAAAATGTTTTATGTAAAATACATAATGTGTTATTTTATTTTAAATACATAAAAAAATATAATTTAATTTATTTAAATTATTTAAAACAAGTATTCAGATACTTAACGTGAGTGAAAGAAGTAATAACACAGAGTAAAAAACAAAAAAGAAGCTCTGTTAGGGACTGTTTGTTATTTATGAGAGGGGAGGGGGAGGGCAGAAAGGGGGAGGCATGTCTAATAATTCTTTAGGCACCGGGGAGGGACTCATAGTTTTTATTTTAGCTTATGGGAGGGGCTTACAGATGTATATGGTTGTATTTTGTATTTATTTAAGCACCAATTTTAAAGACAACTTTCCAAACCTGCCGAAGACATGTTTCCTTTAAAAATTGCCAAAATGATACGATTTATCACAGCCAGAGCTGTAAAAACAAAAATTATCGTTGGATTTTCAAATTTCCGACGGTCCTCGGACACATCATCTGTGACGAACGCTGAGGCTTTCTTCAGCTCTAGGATTTCGTCTTTAACTTTCAAACATCAAAGAGTCAGTTTTAGGGGGGATTTTCCACCAGTCACTCAGGGAGGCTCAAGGAAACATATCTGAAGCTTCGAGACCAAAATTCCAGATTGGTTTGCAGCTTTGTTGTCATAACTCTGATATTAAATACATGTACATTTATGTTCCACCAAGCAGTCCGGTTCAGTTCAGTTCAGTTCAGTTTTTTCCTGTCTCCACAGTGAAAGTTGTGGATGGTACCAACAGAAGCGTTCCTTAGCGTCCCCATGTTTGGTCCCCCCTCTGTTGGGGTACGTAGCACACAGATCTGGTACTAAAAGGTGGAGCTGTGAACACACACAGTGCAGCTCTGAATGTTAGCATCACAGAGCTAACGTTACTTACAGGGTATTAAGAGGTTTAGCAACACAGTCAAGCCGTTTCGGTGTTGGTGTGCGTTTGTTGGGACTGTTTAACAGCTCAGTGTTGGGTGTTAGCGCAGCTGGTGTGTTTGTGTTGAAGAACGACTCCTTTGACTTGAGGATGATTGCAGCCTTGCTGGTTATTTTATTGAAGACACAGCGTATAAATTCACATGCCGCAACAATGAGACAGCACGGCAGAACAGTTCACCAAACACCCTTATACTCCTCCTAACTTTCCGTGTGTGTGTGTGGGTGTGATTTCCTGCCGTTTCCAGCACTTGAACTTATTCTATGTTAATACTTGGTGTTCTACCACAGCGCATTCTGCCCCAGTGTCACACAGTGTTTGCTTTAAATGACTCTGTTCTTGCCACTTTGTTCCATTCAGGGTTGTTCAATCTAAGTAAATATGCTTTGCTTCTAACTTTACATTAACTGTCAAACACTGCTCAGCCTTTTCGCCACCATGTTAGCTCGTGCTAACCGGGCAGACTCTCTGGGAGGAGAGCAGCTCTGTTGACAGCGGCAACACAAAGTTTGCTGATTTGGCGTGGAGTCGGGACGGTCCGAGATCAGACCCTCTGTGCAAAAAGGATTGTATTCAGTTGTATTATTTTGTTTGACGGAGATGTTTCGAAAGATGTGGCAAATCAACAGATCGACATCAGTCTGGCTTTTCTGAGCTGCGTTTACAAGTTGTTTTATTTGTTGTAGATCTTTATGACAGTTCACTGAAGGAACAGAGCATGCTTGACTTAGTGCACGATCCAAGTCTACGTCATGACTTAACATTTTCAGCGTGTATGTTGTTAGCTCTGAGGCTGTTGTTTCCCGTAGCGATGGGGATTTGGAAACTGTGACACGCAGATAGCAGAAGGAAGGGAGAGTGCCGGCCTGAACAACCGACCAATGGCAGGTCTACAGCCACAGTCTACATCCCATGAGTCAGATTATTGGGTCCCCAACAGAACACCTGTCAGCTGTGGAGCATATCAGAGGAACTGTTCTTGAGAAATGAGAGGTTCCTTGATTTACATGAGGTCAATGTGCAGCCGTGACCGTGAGTTCTTTTGACACCAAGAAAGAAGCGTTGCAGATGAGTCACCTGTCAGTCTGTTTAACTTCATGTGAACAGCTCGTGCTTCATTTGTTAGAAGTCAGTGTGAACAGCCAGGACCTAAACGACAAGTGTCATGATGACGGGAGTTGATCTGGAAGGTTTAGAGGCATCTCGTCAGACAGGCGGCGGGGAGCCTGACTGTGGGTCAGTCGGTTAATTGTTGTAATCAGTGACCTCTCTGTGAACCTCGAAGCTTTTGTCCATTACCCACAGAGACGAGCCGGAGTTTGAAACAACACAACGAGCTAATTAGTGACTGAAATGAGTGTGAATGATCTCAATGTATGATTAACATACGGCAGGCGGCCAATCAGAGGACAGCATCAGAGCTCAGTGTCAACAGTGGAGGCGTCCTGTGTTGATGTTGTTGACTGTGGTTGTATCCTGAACAGCAGGCTGTGTGTGTGTGTGTGTGTGTGCGCCTGTGTGTGAGTGTGTGTTTGTGTGTGTCGTTAATCCAATCTTGCTGTGTCACGTGACGCTGTCGGCCATATGGCTCCAGCCGTCCACGCCACCTACAAAACATTTGGGCTGTGACCTGCAGCGTGCCAGCTGCCGCCACGTTTCCCCCGAGCAGAAACAGAAGCAAACACACCAGCTCTGAATGAAAACATTAATCATTCATTTTACTAACAAATGAAATTTATATTTTCACTCTGTTCTGTTCACTGCTGTCGCCTCTCATGTCTGATGATGTTCGGATCAGATTTCATACATTTAAGTCTTTGATACTAAAAAATAAAATACTTTAAATCAGATAAGATAACCGTTATTATTTTATATTTCAAAACTATATCATTTATATTTCAATGACTATATTTAGAGGGAAGTTTTGGTTGTTGCAGCTGCACAAGGATGGAAATGAGTGCAGATAAGTAGAGAAAATAAAAGATAGAAATAATAAAAACCTGAACCAAGAATAGAATTAGGGGAAAAAAGAAAATTATACAAGGGCACATGGGACAAATATTTCAAGGTAAAGTGACAGTAGGGGAGTGTTTGTTATTTATGAAAACATGAAATAAATAGTAAAATAAAATATAGATAATAAACTGATAAATCAAATGTATTATTTACTTTGTTTAAAATGAACAAAAAATACAATTTAATTTATTTAGATTATTTGAAAAGAACTATTGAGATATTTAACGTGAGTGAAAAGTAATACTGCAGCGTTAAAAAAAAGCTCTGTTAAGGACTGTTCGTTATTTATGAGAGGGGAGGGGGGGTGCAGAAAGGGGAGGCATGTCTAATAATTTTTTAAGCACTGAGGAGGTACTTTTATTTTGGCTCAGGGGAGGGGCCTACACATTTAACTGGTTGTATTTATTTAACCACCAATTTTAAAGAAAACTTTCCAAACCTGCCGAAGACATGTTTCCTTTAAAAATTGCCAAATTGACTCGTTTTATCAGCCAGAAACTGTAAAAACAGAAATGAATGTTGGATTTTCCGATGGTCCTTGGACACATCATGTGTGACGAACGCTTCCATCAGTAAAAAATAAATAAATACATGAATAAATCTGAGCTTAAAATACTAATGTTTCATCATTATTCTACATTTCATTTAAGATTTGACCAAAAATAAATCGTTTTTATTCGTCTTTAACTTTTAAATTGCAATTGTGTCACCTTTAAACAGACTTCACACATGTTTACAAAGAATGAAACAAAGCTAACCTGGAAATCCAGATGTCCCGCCCCTAGCAAATTCTAATTTGCTCTGCACAGGGATCTGGCCCCGATGAATTGCCATCGGACCAATCAGATCAGTCTATCTGACAGAGGCGGGCTCTGGGCGGGTGTAACATGATGAGGACAGCGCTGCGCCGTTGGAGTTGAAAAGTAAACAGCCAAGATGGCAGCTGCCGAAGGACCGCGTCCATTCAGTTTAGCTTTGGAAGAAACACTAAGCCAACTACACTTATCTTTCTCCTTGAGAGAGGAACAGAAGACTGCCCTAGAAGCCTTCACTTCCAGGAAGGATGTTTTTGACGTTTTGCTGATGGGATACGGCAAAAGCATAATATATCAGTTAGCCCCACTGGTCGGCAAACACATGGGGCTTAGTGCAATGAATACGTCACCTTGTTTTTGCTCTGATTGGCCATCGTGCTATCCAACTGCGTGCGGCAGCATTTGAAATGCCTCAGCTAGTGCCGCCCCTTGGGTAGGAAGGCTGTATCGGTGAGGGCCAGACTCTAAATCTTTCTAGATCTGAGTCTGGATTTCCAGGTTAAAACAAAGCATGAATAAGAGAATAAATATCAGTGATTAAAAAGTACAGAATCTTTGCAATGTAACTACAAAATATAAGCAATATTTATTGAATAAAAAAATACAACTGATGAGTCTAAAGATTCAGCAAAAGTCCAGCAGAGGTTCAGGACGACCGATATGAAGTGAAGTCCTTTTAATCAGGATTTAAATTTTTCTGACATCCTTCTGTTAGAAATATAAAAAACTTGTTTTTCTACAACGTCCTCTTTTTAAAAATTTAACAGAAAAAGCCAGTGTTTGACAAAACTGGCAAAAGATATGATTCAAATTCCAAACTGTCAGATCAGCACTTTGCATGGAGGCTGTGTGCCATCAGTGTGGGAGTGCTGTGGATGAAAGAGATACACAAATACAGCCGGTTACTCTGATGCATTTCAGTCTGCACCAATTCTGAGTGTCAACATTTACTGAGACGTGCACAAAACAAAAACAGAGAAACAAAGATTATAAAACAATATTAAAACACCACGTTAATCAGAAACAACGTCCCCCTGAAAAGAGGCCTGTTGTTAAACTGTGTGAGGCGTCTCAGGAGCTGAGCGGTCGGTGACAGGATTAGGAGTGTTGATGAATCCTGGTTGTTTTTCAAGAAGCTGCTGACGTGTTTCAGACAGAAGACGGGGTTCATTAATTTCCCCCCTCGCAGCGGAGGGCTGGTGTGGGCTGCTCGCTGGTATTAAGCTGCGTGATGCTGCACTAATTCCTGGCTGGATTAAGAGCCGCAGTCTCACGAGTTTAATGAGGCCGCGGCCTGTTGACTGACAGAGAGACAGACAGGCAGACGGACAGACAGAACCAGGTGTACTGGGTCGCTCTCAGGTGTTTTATTGCAGCTTCCTGTTAGATTCCAGAGTCACCTGTTCTGGGTGTTTATGGAAATTACTCGAGTCGTCAGTGAGCGTCCATCACTGTTGGACCTCAGTAACATTCTTTGCATCTGTTTTAATTCATGTTTAAATGATGGTGACTTCATGTAAATAGATGCAGTTTGTGCATTTTCATAAAAAAAAAAACATTTCAGACTAAAAGCTGAGAAAAATGCATTTTTGTCAAAGAGTCATTTTCAAGTATAAAATCAATCTTACATTTTTGTTTTTTTCCTCATTTCCTTACGTCAGTCTGAATTGTAGAAATGAAAATAATAATAATAAGAAGAAGAAGTAAAATAAAATTCTCTTTGAGGTGCGGCAGAACACGTTGTCACGTTCAGTGATCGTTCAGTGTTCTGTTGTCTCCGTCTCCTCTGTGCTCGTCTTGTCCGTGTGTCGCAGTCATGCAGATCCCGTTTCATCCCACCAAACTCGTTTGCCTCTTCATTCAATCAGATTCAGAATGTTGATCGAAACAGGAAGTGTCAACATCTCCACGGCTTGTGCAACTGTAAATTTTTCCGTCGGCGCCAGCGTTTTCATGTGGTTTACAAGCTGCTACATGTTCTTCAGGTTTCCAGTGGATCTTCTTCGTTTTGGACGTGGCAGTGCTGTTCTATTTGACAACATGAGGTCCCTATCTTATAACAGTGAAAACACTGATTGCCGGAAAATCTCATCAATGGCTGGGCCCAAAAAGACCAAAAGACGGTGTAAGTCTTTTGGTCTTTTTGGGCCCAGTGACATCACCGACTCATGAACTGTGATTTCACTTATGGCCACTACAAAAATTGGCTCCAAATCCTGGGGACAGGTCTCAATTTACTAACCAGCGTCTTGAATCCGTTCTGTTGGTCTTCTGGTTTCCCTTTTTGAATGATTAATTCAGACGACCAATGCTTGCTGTTCATTCATCCATCCATTTTCATGCGCTTATCCAGGGCTGGGTCACAGGGGCAGCAGGCCGAGCAAAGCCCCCCAGACGTCCATCTCCCCAGCAACACTTTCCAGCTCCTCCTGGAGGACCCCGAGGTGTTCCCAGACCAGATGAGATATGTAATCCCTCCAGTGTGTTCTGGGTCTGCCCCGGGGCCTCCTACCAGCTGGACCAGGAGGATCCTGATCAGATGTTGAACCACCTCAACATGAAGGAGCAGCGGCTCTACTCCGAGCTCCCTCCAGATGTCTGACTCCTCCCCCTATCTCTAAGGCTGAGCCCAGACACCCTACAGAGGAAACTCATTTCACCTGCTTGTATCTGTGATCTCATTCTTTCAGTCACTACCCAGAGCTCATGACCATAGGTGAGGGTTGGGACGCAGATGGACCAGGAAATCAAAAGCTTTGCCTTCACCTTGATGGACCAGTGCAGCGCCTGCATCACTGCAGAAGCCGCACCAAACCGCCAATCCATCTCACGCTCCATTCTACCCTCACTGTGAACAAGACCCTGAAATACTTGAGGCAGTAACTCTCTCCCGACCTGGAGGAGGCAATCCACCAGTTTCCGGCAGAGAACCATGGCCTCAGATTTGGAGGTGCTGACTCTCATCCTGACCGCTTTACATTCAGCTGCAAACCGCCCCAGTACACGCTGGAGGTCACGGTGTGATGAAGCCACCGCCTGCTGTGCAGAGAAATATTTCCTCTCATGCAGGTGCAGCACGTACATGCTGGTTTGCCGTCGGCCGTAGTCTTTGCGGTGTGTTCATGTGCAACTTTTTGGCTGAGACACAGGCAACATTAAGCAACGCAGCAGTCAGACTTCATCGCCGCTAGATCTTTGATGTTGGTTTGGTGTGTCTGGGCCTGAGAGTCAGAAATGAGGAGAGTGAAATATGAGCTTCAGTGCACACTCTATGGACTTTAGATACTTTTGAATATCAGGTGTGAACTGTGTCCTCTAAACTTTGTCTCAACACAATCTGGAAGTATCCGGATACAGGAAATCGGGTCAACAGGTCCAAATGTTGATCCGTCTGTTCTGACGTCCTCAGAGTTTCATGACAGCAGGGCGGTTTTCGATTCGCCACTTTTCTCAGTACAAAAATGCTTCTTTTTTTTGACACCTTCAGTCTGTCCTCAGGTTCTATAAGCAGCCTCACTGACGACAGGAGGTCTCACTCCCCCTCCCTGTTGTCGTCCTGAGGGACAGACAGCCTCTCCTCTCCCTGCTCTGATTGGCCGCGGCGTTTCCTGGTCGACCTCGGTTCAGTGACTGACGGCAGTGACCCACTTCATTTGCATGAACCTGAAGAAAGACGGCGGCGGCGCTCTAGTTTTCCTTCAGAGCTGTATGTAGGACAGCAGGCCGGCTAATTCATCTCTGTCACTGAGTCTGTTGACTTTATTATTTTTAATGACAGAGAGACTGAAATATTTGTCTGTCACTGAGATTAAGTGTTGACGATAACATTAAGCTACGTCATCTGACAATTTAACACGGGAAATCTCCCATGAGCCACCTCTGCAGACCAGCTGATGGACCGCAGGGTTGCTTCAGCTTCAGTTTGAATGTGACCGAGCTGACAGAGTGAATATTACCTTCACAAACCTCCCCCAGAGTAATTAGGATTTAAAAAGCCAAACATTGGGTGTTTTACCCAGAATCCTCCCTGATGTGTGACCTGGTGTTCAGCAGAAAGCTTTCAGCTCGCTGTTTCAGCTCTTTGATGACGACTCCGTGGACTCGATCCCAGTTTCTCTCCACCAGGTTCACACTTTATCTGCTGCCGCCAGGTGAGAAAATTATACTCCCAGAAAAACAAGAAAGCAGCTCCGGTTTATCCGGTTTTCAGCCGCCATGCTTCCACTAACTACAGATATTAAAGACTTTTTGTCTGCTTTGTGGTCACATTAGGAAGCAGAAACAACATGATTTAAAAGAACCAAAAGAATACTTGAATTTGTGATTGAATGTCAGATTGATCTTCATCCAAGCGTGGGTTAAAATACTCATCTGGAGGCTTTAAAAGCTGCTGTAAAAACACCTACCGGTCGCAAAAAAACAAACAAAAAAAACAGTTGTTTTTTAAAAAAAAACATGGTATGGGGGCCAAAAGGCCGCTGGAAAAACAGCTGCTGGAAAAAACACCTACAGGTGGCCCAAAAACTAAAAAAGCGGGGCTAAAAAGTGGCTGGAAAAATACATAAGGGCCACTTTGAAAAAAAACTTATTTGAGGCTAAAAGAAAAAACAGCTGCTGGAAAAACAGCCACAGGTTGCTTAACACACTTTTGGGGCAAAAAAAAATTACCCACATATTTGGGGCTTAAAAAGCTGCTGTTAAAAAATAAATAAAAAATGTGTCTGGTGGCTAAAATCAAAATAAACAGTTTTGTTGTTTGCTGGTGTTGAACAGTAGGCGACAGCTTGGCAGGCGTCTCCTCTAGTCGTCATGCTATCCACCTGCCGATGACAAAGTCAGCTCTTAATCTACGTCACTTTAGAGACATGGACATAATACGTACAAAACATGCAAATGAAACATTCAGTGTTTTGCAGAAACGTACAATGCCAACGTTTCCTCTGGGGACTGGGCTGTAGACAATGTGAAGGAGGGAATGTTTCAATTGTTCTTTAATTGTGCTGTTCTGCTCAACATTTTGATCCCGACTGTCCTGGAATTTTTTCAATCTCTAAACTTTTCGTACATACATGGTTCTCTTACTGCATTAATAACGACTCCATTGTGGTGAAAAGGGAACAGATTGTTTCAGGCTTGTAGATGGAAGCAGCTCAGAGACAGACGGAGAGCAGAAGGAGCTGAAGGCAAAAATAAATACTCAGAGTCACTTTCACATCTTCAGAAACCGTGAAGGACAGTTTAAAACGACCCTGTGGAACACCGGCGTTTAGATCATAATGTCAGGACAGCTTTTTATTCTTTGTTTCTACCACAAAGAAGTGTGAGCCTGTTTTATTTCTCTATGCATCAGAAGCACCTGCTCTGTGTTGGACCAAATGGAGCCTTTAAACATGAGCTTCATTTTAACCTCAGTAACAGCCGACATCGTCTGCGTGTAAACGATGCTGCAGTCCGTTTCAGAGAGGTCAAACACGGCATTTTTCACGTCAAACAGAGACAAGGTTCAGGTTGAGGGTTCAAATCCTCCTCTCAGCTCCACACAGAATGTGAACATTCAGCTCAGCGTCCTCCGACGAGCCTCTGAGCCGGTCATCACTCAGCACCACCCTCTCAGGATGAATAAAGGCAGAGAAACACTGCCTCCGTGCAGGTTGGCGGGCTGTGGGAGGCGATCTGGCTCCGATCCTGACAGCAGATACCCTGCTGGAGTAACAGATGGCCCAGTGCATCATGGGAGTTATGTCCACAAATATCTATTATAGTCTTAAATAGAACAGGAAGCTGCCATAGAGGTGAAGGAGGCAGGTTCACATCACATACTGGTTTAACTGTCAACACAGTCTGTTAAAGAACATTCTGGTGTTTTAAACAAACAGGAAACTGCTGTTTATTATGTGTGTTGTTTTTCCACCAGCTCCCAAAGGTGTCACCGTCTTCTTTCTGTTGTTTCCTTCGTTTTATTATCTTTACTTCCTGGTTCAGACACTGCGTTTAGTCAGAGAGAAACAGGTGCAGATGGGGAACACTGGTCCACCTGGGCGTCTCCTCTGATGAGTGACTGACACTCATTAGTCTAATGACTGTGGACAGGAGGAGACTCGGAGAACTATGACAGATGACACGTGTCTATTTGGTGGATTTTTCATCATCAGGCATCCACAGAGTTTATTCCAGGTGACAGAGAAAAAGATGTGTGTGCAGTGCAAATTTCAACCTGTGCAGTGTGTGCATTAGGGCCGAACAGCTCATCAAAAATTTTTTCCAAATCACAACATGGCTTCTGGAATTTTGAGTCGCAGGAGGCGCAGTATTTGTTAAAGATGATATGTGTCTGAAAAACCATCTAAAATTGAATAGTGTCATGCTGCAGAGATATTCTGCAGAATAAAGAAAACGTCTTTGTTTGGTACAGTGTTAATTCTGATTTTAGATTTAGTCTTTTCATGTGTGACAGGTTTAAGGGTTGATTTACGAGCACACACTTACTGATCATCATCTGAAAAGCTCAACATCTCTCTATTTATGCTCTCAACAAATAACTAATGTGAGCCAACTAGGATTTGTCCCCAGGTTCATTGTAAACTCTGACTTATCCATGTGACTGTTAAGAAGCAGAAACATAACTTGTTTCTTCATGTGCAACATGTTAGTCTGGAGGTTTAAACTGGTGTCCTCTCACAGAGTTGGTGATTCAAACTAAACTTTCATCTCTGTCAGAGAAAACTGATCTGAGTTCAGCCTGTTTACTTACAGCACAGCTACACTCACAGATAACTGAGCCTCCTACCTGCCTGTCAAACACCATCAACCCACAAACCTTCTCCAGTCCGGACTGAGTGGAGTCCTGCGGGGTGAAGCTGTGAAGGCTGCGAGCAGAGCTAGCTGCTAACAGCCACCGCTGCAACTAACAAACTCCACAGATCCATTCAGCAGCTCCACCATCCACAGTCAGACACACACGGCTGATTATTTACTGCTGAATTACAGCTCACAACTCGCACCAACCCAAACATCCTGGTGCAGACTATTTACTGGAGTTTACCAGCCTGTCGCTCATCAGGCATCTGAAGATCATTACAAGCCTCTGCTTTCAGTGTCCGAGAGTCCACCACATTTTCATCACGTCTCATCAACGAAAATAAAACATCGATTTCATCTTAGTTTTTATTATCAAGATCTATTTTTAACTTGTTTTCGTCACGAAAAAAGTCATTGACGAAAAAATTTTCATCATAGTTTTCGTCAACAAAATAAACACTGATCAGTGACAATAATAAGATTTTGTTTTTTCAAAATTGTTCAGCATAATGTGTATGTTTATACGTATGTCAGTACTTCTGGGATTGTTGCAGTATAAAATGCCTGATTTCATGGCAGTTTTCTTTTGTTTGTTTGTTTGTTTTTTGCAATGGAATTGATTTTCCTTTTTTCTCACTCTGTCTGGTGTGTGATCTGTGTGTTTGCAGATGTTCCTCACCGTGTACCTCAGCAACAACGACCAGCACTTCAGCGAGGTTCCCATCACGCCGGAGACGCTGTGCAGAGATGTGGTGGAGCTCTGCAAGGAGCCGGGCGAGGCCGACTGCTACCTGGCTGAGATGTGGAGAGGCTCAGGTGAGTTTAAAGAAAACAGCCTGAATTCAAACGGGGATGGCTAAAGACCGTTTAATGTAAGTCGTGTCCACACATCTTTACGCTTATGTTTTTCTCCTTTTTCATGTCCATGTTTTTTAACCAATCAGAACATGTGGTCGGAGAGGGCGAGCGGATGTTGGAGGTGCTGCAGCGCTGGGGGCAGCAGAGGGGGGAGGTCCGTTACCTCCTGCGTCACCAGAGAGCTCCAGGACGAGAGTCAGGTAGGAGACACCTGCTCACCACCGCGCAGGGTTCAACACTTACAGCAGGATATCATGGGCTCACAGGTGGGAAGCCAGTGAGGGGTCGTGTTCCTGTGTGGAGCGAGGTAGGTTCGGGGAGGAGGGAGGGAGGGAGATAATGTGAATCTCTAAACTCGTCACAAATGAAAAGAAGCAGCTGGTGACTCCCTGTGTGTCCATGAGGTGAGAGAGAGCGTCTACGTCCTCCACAGGAAGACAGCGGGTTGTTGACAGAGATAAAGACTGCAGTGCAGGAGAGCTGGACCGACCAGAGACGGGCTGAAGGAAACAAACACATGATACAGTTGAGAAGTTTATTAAATGTCTTAGTTTAGTTAAATGTCTGAATGGTCTCTGATGAAGGTTTAGAAAGTCCTCTTTACAAACAGATGTTATTTAGTTTGAAGATTTGTTCTGTACATGGAAAACAAAAGGCTGTGCGATGGTTCAACAGAAACAGACAAATGTCTCTCTGAGCAACAGCTGAATAAGAACAGAAGATATCAGCAGGTTTTTCCTGCATAGGGAGTTATGAGACAAACTGTTGGTCAATGAGGGGAAAATCTGCACAGGTTATTTCTAGAGTAACTAAATCGTCAGAGTGTGCTGAGTGGACAACCATTGTGTGTCCACCAAAGTGTTTTTGTCCTGTCACAGAGCTCGACATGATCACGTGCCCAGGGTGAGTTAACTGTGTTCAGAGAAGTGGAACAACCTGAGTGAAAAATAAATGTGATCTCCGACGTCATAATGTCTGAGAACAAACTGAGCACATTTAACACTTTAACACCTGATCTGCACCGGTCCCCCTCACCAGCCCCATCTCCACCAAACCCTTTCAGTCCAGCACCTTTGGAACCAGCAGTAAGCCTTCAGACATGGTACCTAGACCCTCGGTCTGTTCAGACAGTCCTCTTAAATGTGGGCGGGGTTGTTGTCACTCACTGCTCCGTCCAGCACT
>NC_065510.1:3514489-3520546 GCF_006386435.1 Epinephelus moara | reverse complement strand
CTTTTAGTACCAGATCTGTGTGCTAGGTACCCCAACAGAGGGGGGACCAAACATGGGGACGCTAAGGAACGCTTCTGTTGGTACCATCCACAACTTTTACTGTGGAGACAGAAACAATGAACTGAACTGAACTGAACTGAACTGTGAAAACAGGGTTTAAGTGTTGAACCAGACTGATGAGAAAAATCTGACATACTGGACACTATAGGAGGTAACTCTGGGGTTGATGATGACACATACAACATACCATTTATAATGTTTAATATCATCTTAACCTCCATGTGAAGGAGAGACTTACTAATATTAGTTGAGAAGCTAACGTTAGCCATCCTGCCGCCCCAACAAGGGCTGTGATGGTTTCCTTTTCAGAAGCTTTATAATCCAGCCTCCAACTGCGGTGTCTTTTTGGAGCTTTTTGCTCGATGGTTTTGTGTTGCTACACGCCTCACAGTTTTGCGCTCTCTGCGCCTGGTGTTTTTGCCAGTCTCTATTTTCGCTTGAATCTGACTAAACAACATCAGCCTGACAGGATTCGCTGGTTTGATCCCGTGTCATAGTGAAAGGTAACTAGTGCATCATCTCCCGACCTGCTCAGTGACTGTGAGGAGCCTTTGCTGCATTTTAAACATGATGAAGTAAAGGAGGAATATGTCGCTGATGCTCTGTGGAGCAGAGACCTGGCAGCTCCTTCCTGAACACCGCTGTAAGTCACGGATGTTGTGATGAACGACCAGCTGTGATTGGTCGAGGTCAAACGTGAAGTCTGCCATTTCTGTGAGCCAAGTCTCAGCCAGATGTCCTGTCTGTGATCTCCGACTCTGACTCAGTGCTCTGCAGTTTGACCTCAGCTTCACAGAGACGTTCAAGTACAACTCTGGTCATGAGTCCTGTATTTATGCTTATACTGCTTGCATTGTCATTTTCTGCCCAGCTGAGATATTTTTAGTCTATTCTTTCCTATTCATATTACTCCAAATTATAAGCCAGATTAATTTCCTTTAAATAATATGACTTTATGTTCAGTAGTCAGGATGTCTCAGCTACACATTTAACAAAATGAATCGCTGCAGCTCCAAAAGGAAAAATGCATTACAGCCTCAACTTACGATAAACTTGTGATTCCATGTTGTACTTCAGTCTCTCCCTGTCTGCAGAGATTTAGTAGAAACCATTTTGTTCACAGTCAGCAGAGAAACTCTGACGTTTTATTTGGCTGAAGTTGTAGCTGAGAAACTGCAGAGTAATCTTAATTAGTGCTAAAAGTGCTTCTCAGGAGTTGCATCATGTGGAGGAGCAGGACAATCGTGTGCAAACGTTAAAATGTGCAGAGGCAACAAACATTGCTGGAAGTGTGAGAATCTTCAGACAGACTGTTGGATCACTGAGAACACTGAACGTTGGCATTGTATGTTTCTGCAAACCACGGATACATTTGCACATTGTTATGTAGCAAATAAGTTTTAACTTTAAGTGACGCTGTTGTTAACATGTTGTTAGGTTTAGGCACAAAAACCACGTGGTTATGGTAAGTAAAAGATCATGTTTTGGCTTGTAATACCTAGTTTTGGTGGCACTATCCCGCAAGGAAATGCACCAAAATCTTTATTAAATACAACCTCTTTTCAAGGCACTCCTCTGGAAGGACACTCATCAATGTTTCTGTAAAACAACAACAACAAAAAACATTTTTCTTTATGGCACTATCCCACAAGGCAATGCAGCAAGATCTCTGTTAAAATCAACCACTTTTTATGGTAGTGTCCCTCCCAGAAATGCAGCAAAGTCTCTCTAAAAATCAACAGCTTCTCATGGCGCTATCTGAACAGGAAACACAGCGAAGTCTCGGTAAAAACCAACCACTTTTCATGGCACTATCTTGACAGGAAGCAGCAATCAGACAATAAAAACACCAACGTTTGGTTGCTAAAGAGCCAGAGGAAACATAGTGATAATGTCTCACAATAAAACATGGAGTATAAACACTTGAATCAAACTACTGCCTTCAGGTGAGCGTTCACAGTAATCCAGTTGTATTTCTTGCATGTGGAGGTTCGACAGCAACAAGGTGCAGATCAGCAGCAGGATCGTCTGTACGCTGACAGAGGAGCTTCAGTGTTACTACAGTCGATGACAAACTATAATCAGCTTATGACTCAAGAGAGTCGAGTGTGCAGCTGCTGAGCTCTGTGGGGTTTTCGAAGGATTGAGATTTTGTTTTTCTGTTCTAAAAACAAAGGAAATCCCCTCTGAGGTTTTCATGAGCTGATAAACAGTTTGCTCCATCAGCTCGTGTTTAACCTGCATGGTCAAGGACTGATCTCAGAAATACTGTAAAACCACTGCAGAGCAAACATTACCTCAGAGGACACGGCTGCTGTTACTTTATTTAAATCCAACGAGCAGCTTCAAAAACCAACAACATGTTAGTCCGTCTCTTAATACTGTCTGACTTCCTGTCTGTGGATCTCAGCTCCAAGCCCACTGAAGTCATAAAAACATGTAGTTTACCGCAGTTTGTTAAACTCAAACAAACAGGGAGAAATAGTGACTTTATTTGGGACTGTTTTCAGCGGCAAATGAATCTACATTTGTTGCTCTGGAAATTAATGTTAGAATCAATCACAACACCCAGATTCTTAACTGTGTGGTACTTTCCAGAAAGAGAGGCTGACTGTGAACATTTTTCTGGCCACAAACATTTTGTCCTTGTTGAACTGCAGTGGGTTGTGGGGTATCCAGTTGTTTGTGTCTTTGAGGGTGTACAAGGACAGCTATAACTGTGTGTCATCAGCTGTAACTGTAAAGACCGAGAGAAGTTTCCTTTGGACCGACCCCATTGCTACTTCTTGTTATCCCTTTATTCATTAACTGATCAGCTCCCAGTCCGTCTCTGAGCGGCAGGTTCCCCTCACTCACTACGGTCGGCTGGGAAACATCAATCAGTAAATACAAACACTGCTCATTTCTTTCCATGGCGCTGGCATGAAAACTGTTTTTGGTTCAGTAAATGTCTGCTGTCAGTCGGCCTGGTGGAGGCAGTTTGAGCGGCCGCTGTCCTCTCAGCTCTGCAGGAGCTGCAGTTGACTGACGGCTGCTTCTGTGGACAGAGACGCTGAATGCAGGTCAAAGTCAGTGTGGATGTAAAACTACTGTCACCGTGGCGACAAAACAGAATCTCCTGGTGCACGATACGACAGAAAAGTGTCGCACAACACTTACTGCTGTCGAAAATATGAAATTTCTGTCAGGCTTTCTTTCCTTCTCTTCATTTGGGGCAGCCGGCAGACGATTGTTAGCGCTATCACTGCTGCTAACGCTACCAACATTTTGCAGCATCTGCCTCGAGTACTTGGTTTTTTGTCTCTGACCTTTTCTGCTCCACATTTTTGTTTTTAGCTCCTTTATCTATATGATTTGTATTTACATTCCTCTCCCTCCCCACTTTCTGTCTTGATTTCATTTAATTCCTGCTTGACCTCTGACATTAAACTGATCCACTTGGCGGGATAGAGGGAGGTGACGACGGCCGGTACTACTGCACCTATCTTACAGTATCAGATGGGCTGTTCCAACATCATGTGCGGTGCAGCCGGCAGGTCTCTCTTTTTTTCTGAACAGTTTTTTTTCCAGCATTGCTGGTGGTGACCTCGTGGCCCACAAGCTGGGCCCGCCCTCTTGGCATTGGCTAGAATTCCTTATTGGCCAGCTCGAGCCTGGTCATTAGTTTTGCAGCTATTTGGTCATAAACAAAGCATTGGTCAAATTAAAATTTTGACCTGATGATGGCACTAAAGGAACAGTCAGAGGATCAGGATTGATCTTTGGGGGACCATTGATATCTGTACCAAATTTCACTGCAATCCTTCCAACAGTTTGTAAGACATTTCAGTGTGGACCGGTCGACACTACCATCTGTAGAGCCACACAGCTAACATGGGTGAAAGGTAAAATTAGCATTGATGCTAACTGTGTTTTCTTCTTTCAGGTGGATCCAGAGCTGCAGATCAGATGATGAAGAGGAACCAGGTGAAAGCGTCTGTGGAGAGATGTCTGGAGAATGGGGTGAGACGCTTTTACTCAGACGCAGATGAGAGGATCAGTTTCTGTGCGTCCAGTACACAGATGTGTTTAGCCTAGCTTAGCACAAAGACTGGAGGCAGAGGGAAACGGTTAGCCTAGGTCCATCAACAGAGAAGCAAAATCTTTCCCCTGCCTGGTTTTTATGTTGTGTACTGTTTATTGAACAGGTGCAAAAATAGAAATGTAAAGTAGGACACAGCGTGGTTTAAGCAGCAGTTGGAGCTTTGGTGGTGTTGTTAGATTGTGGTTGTCTTCTTGTACCCAAGAGCCCAGTTTAACCTTGTTTTGAGTTTTGGACATGTGTCTCTTGATATAAATTAATATTGTATAAGATCAGCAAAAGCTATCTTTGCAGTTCAATATTGAACAAAATTGATAAAATGAATAAAACGTAAGAAAAAAAATGTTAATAAAATGTCGGAAAAAATGCCCCAAAAAATTTATTGAATTGTCTTAAAAAATGTTTAAAAAAATGTTTGAAAAAATGTTGATAAAATTTCTGGAAATTCTTTTAATAAAATGTCTGAAAAATGTTGATAAAATGTCCAGAAAATATGATTACAATGTCAGGAATAAAGGTAATAAAATATCAGAAAAATATAAAAAAATTGTCTGAAAAATTGTTAGAAATAATATTGATAAAATGTCAAAAACATAAGATTAAAATGTCGGGAAACAAGGTTAGTAAAATATCAGATAAATATTAATAAATGTCAGAAAAGTATTATCTTATTGTTTAAAAGATGTACAAAAAAAAGTTTGAAAAAATGTTGATAAAATGGCCCCAAAAAATTAATAAGCTGTCTTAAAAATATTGATAAAATGGCCAAAAATATTGATAAAATGTTAAAGTTAATAAAATGACAGAAACTGAACAGGTGCAAAAATAGAATTGTAAAGTAGGACATAGGGTGGTTTTAGCGTGATAGAAAGTTGTGTCTTGTTGAGAAGACTGCGCTGTATACATCTCTTGAAGTTTGCTCATGTGTGTTTGAAGGTGAACTCTGACTCCGTGTGTGTGTGTGTGTGTGTGTGTGTGTGTGTGTGTGTGTTGCAGGTCTCAGCTCCTCGTCTGGACGTGACGCTGAGCGACCTGCAGGATCTGGCAGCCCGACAGCAGCAGCAGATCAACGCCCAGCAGCAGCTGCTGGCCTCCAAGGTACCAAACTACACAGCTAATGCTGCGACTGATACTGGCCAATAAAACCACTACTATTCAGCAATCAGTCAATCATTTATTGTCACATGGATTTATACAAGGTACACGTCCAGTGAAATGTGATCCCATCAGCTCCTTTAACTCGTGCACTGTCATTTAGTCCCTTTTTGCATCTTCTTCCGTCGTTGGCTGCTGTTTTATAATCGTCCATGTTTCGGCATGGTTGTGGTGATCCATGGTTTTTGTTTGTGAAATCATTTCTGTCCCCAAAGCCCGACTTGAACAAGACAGCTGCATGGTCGCTCCTCCTGAGCACGGGCAGCACCACTGTGCAGCCGCCTGTGAGCAGTATACAGCAGAGATCCACAGCAGGAACTGGACAGCAGTTCACTTTCCCACCGATACACCAGTTCTTATTCACTATAACACACACGCCTCCTCTCCTTCTCTCCCAGAGTCCTCTGCTCTGTCAGATCGGCAAAACCCCGTCAAAGTCATATACTGCTGCTTTCTGCAAACACGCCTTCTGCTGTTTCTACTGGCAAACCAGTGTCACCTGTTAGTTCTAGTACCAGCACACAGCTTTCCTTTTTCTCTTTTTACTTTCTCAGGCTCAGCAGTTTAGTCTGACAGTTTCATCACTTCACTAGTCTTTAGTCATTAGTAATGAGGTGATTAGAAAAAACAGAAATGAAAAGAAAAAGATATATAGAAATAATTAGGGCTTCAACCGACTGAGACTGTTCCTAGTGGACCAACAGTCCTCATCAGGGTCCATCAGTGGACCAACGGTCCTCATCAGGGTCCATCAGTGGACC
>NC_065510.1:3490946-3513869 GCF_006386435.1 Epinephelus moara | reverse complement strand
GTTCGTCCTTCACCTTCTCAAAATGATCCCACACTTTGGATTTCCTGCCCGACATGTTATTAACTAGCCTGTGGAATAACCGCAGGTACCAGCCCTGGAGATTAACCTGACTCCTGTCTGACTGCTGAGCGTGGACACTTCCTGTGTCTGTCCTTTCAAATTAAAGTCACACATGGTCCAGTCATATAGGTTTGGATTTATTTTGACAAGATGCAGCTCCTGATAGAGTTTCACGTTTTTGTTTTTTTTGTTTTTTGTTTGTTTGTTCTCTACGACCAACTACAGACTCTTGCCGACTAATATTCTGGTTGACTAACATTTGGTTGTTAGGGGGCAGAACTATGAATAACTTATGATATATAGAAACTTTTCTCTCAGCTCTCAGCGTGAACTGAGAGCAGCACCATGAATGTCTTTTAGAAGAGACTGTCTGAAGCTGTTATCTACATTTGCACAGCTCATCGTCTCATCACTTCAGCCTTCAGGCATTAATTAGTTAGTTTGAGCTTCCTGCAGACATCAGTGCCTCTCTGCTCTGCAGGCTGCACCTCGACATGCATTAATCTGATCCAGATGTATTACCTGACTGGGTGTGTTTTTAGGAGCAGCGGCTGCGCTACCTGAAGCTGCAGGATCAGCGGCAGCAGCAGCAAGAGATGTCCGAACAGGAGCGACTGCAGCAGCTCCGAGAGAACGCACACAACCAGGAGGCCAAACTGCGACGAGTCCGAGCCCTCAGGGGCCAGGTGGAGCAGAAACGCCTCAGCAACAGCAAACTAGGTCAGTGTGACGGAGGTCTGGGTGGCCAGACAGATTTGTAACAACATTGTGCAGGATTTTCACAAGTTTCTTAGAGAAGGGGTGAAGCTTTGTTGGGATGAGCCTGAGGCAGACATGGCGGGAAAAAACTTAAATCAGTTACGTTCTGACTTTATATTTCCAAAGAGAAGCTGTTTCTCATTCACTTCAACACTGTCAGACCTTTCTTGGTATGGGTCATATTTACAGAGGCTTTAGAGACTTTTTCAGGAGCAAAGTTGACGCTGGGGTTTTATACACAACTCTGACCATACCGAAGTTTAAGGGTACTGACCGAAGAACGTCAATACGACCAAGTACTGATTCACGTTTAATGGCAAATGTTGGTACCTTAAAGCGCATCTTGGTAAAAACGTCGGGTTTAGCCCGACAGCCAGCCCGGGGAGACATGAAAGCATATATAAGTTTCTTTATCTCTAAAAGTTAGGCATGATTGGACGAGCTCAGTGACAGGATCAAAACATAAATTACTATTGAACGTGACACCAAGATTTCTTGCAACAGGCTTTATGTGTTGAGACAGGTAACCAGTGAATGGCACTATTTATTTTGTGACATGCTGTGACCCAGTTACAAGGATTTCCATTTTATTAGAATTGAGCTGAAGAAAATTTAACGACATCCAATTTTTGATATCACACAGACGGTCCTGTAGAGAACTCAGCATGCTGAGGTCAGTGGGTTTAATGAGGGGGTATGATGAGAACAAGATCGGACCAAGGATTGACCCTTGAGGCACACCGAACTTGAAATGACATTGCATTCAGCATTCATTAAGAGGTCACTGGTGACTTTAAGATCCACTCTAAAATTTAATATGTTCTTCCTCGACCCATGGACGACCAACGGACACCAAGTTTAATGAAAATCAGGCCAGTAGTTTGAAAAACATGACCTCCTTGTCGGAGGTAATAAGATCCTCACAGTATAGTTTTGGTGTTAAAGTTCAGTATCATATTGTCATTAGGTGTATAAGGTATAAACTTCCGTTCCTCTTCTTCGTGTGTATCAGTGGAGGAGATCGAGCAGATGACCGGTCTGTTCCAGCAGAAGCAGAGGGAGCTGCTGGTCGCCGTGTCGAGGGTGGAGGAGCTGAGCGACCAGCTGGAGGCGCTGAGGAGCAACAGACTGGAGCCTCCTCTTCCTCCTCCTCATCATCATCACCACAACACCTCCACCGCTGAGCTGGAGCGCCTCTATAAGGAGCTGCAGGTGAGAGAAGATCACGTCCAGGTGCTCTCAGGACAAGCACAGATTATCTGAGAGCACCTGGACGTGAAACTCTGCTGAGTAAAGCATCAGTACAGAGGACACAGTGAGCTGCATCAGGACTGCAGCTAAAGATTAATTTTATTACCGATTAATCTGCTAATGAGTCCCTCGATTAATTGTTTGGTCTATCAAATGTCAAAAAGTAGTATAAGAAACGCTCATCTTGGTTCCTCAGAGCCTTTGTGACGCTTTCACATGTCCTGTTAAGTCCAACCAACAATCCAAGAATTGGAAACAACTTCACCATCAGACTCTTAATGTTGAATTTCAGCAGGCCAGGCAACTAGCTTTCTAGACAACAAGCTGGTATAGCTAGTTTGAATTTAGCAGGAAGGCTAGGCTAACTGGCTATCATTAGCCTTTGCAATCTTAGTTTCTAACTGAGCTCCATCCCTGACCTCCCAGTTGAGGAACAAGCTGAATCAGGACCAGAGCGGCAGGCTGCAGCAGCAGAGAGACAGCCTGAACAAGAGGAACCTGGAGGTGGCAGCGATGGACCGACGACTGGCCGAGCTGCGGCAGCGGCTCTGGAAGAAGAAGGCCGCCCTGCAGCAGAAGGAGAACCTGCCGGTGAGTGCACACAACCAAAAAAACATTTACGTTTTCATGTTACGTTCTGCAGAGATCCAGTTGATCCTTTAAACAGGAGACTCTTATGACGAGCGTAAAATCAGGACGAGCCTCATTTACTAAATTAGCTCACTTAAAGGTCCAGTGTGTCAGATTCATGAGGATTTAATGGCGTCTAGCAGTGAGGACTGCAGATTACAACCAGCTGAAACTTCTCCTGGTTAGAATCCCTCCAGTGTTCATTGTTCAGGGGCTGAATTATCCACAGAGGTCTCTTCCTCTCCAAAACAAACAGACCAGATTGGGACTGGATGGCTCGTAGCAGTGAGCCTGCTACCCCGTAATCCCACAGTACCCACCACAAGACTCCCTGAGGGACACGGTCGTAAGCCTTCTCCAAATACACAAAACACATGTGGACTGGATGGGCAAACTCCCACAACCCCTCCAGCAGCCTCGCGAGGGTAAAAAGCTGTTTGACTGTTCCACGGCCAGGACAGAATCTGCATTGCTCCTTCTGAATCCGAGGTTTGACATTTGGTAGAAGCCTCCTTCCCAGCATCCTGGAATAAACATTGCCAGGAAGGCTGACCAGTGTGATACCCTGATAATTTGAGCACACCCTCTGATCCCACCCTGATTTGCCACTGCACAGGCACCATATCTGACCTCCATGCGACACTGAAAAGGTGTGTCAGCCAAGACAGCCCAACAATATCCAGAGCCTTAAGCATCTCAGGGCGAATCTCATCCACACATGACGCCTTGCTGCTTTGACCACCTTTGTGACCTCTGCCAGAGATATGGACAAGAGTTCCCCTGAGTCTTCAAGCTCTGCCTCCTCCCCGACGTGGACGTGACGGCCGGATTCAGGAGTTCCTCAAAGTGCTCTTTCCACCGCTCAACAATATCCCCAGTCCGGGTCAGCAGTTCTCCCTCTCGGTCGAGCACAACCTAAAGCAAGCCCTGGTTTCCCTTCCTTAGGCGTCTAACGGTTTGCCAGAACTTCCTTGAGGCCAACTGAAAGTTCTTTGCCATAGCCTTCCTGAACTCCTCTCACACCTGGTGGGCCCACAGGGCAACTGCACCATTTTATTTATTCGGGCTGAGCCCGACAGGGCCCCATGGCTCAAGGCCCGGCCACCAGACTCTCACTGGCGAGCTCCTCTTCCCCAGGTTTGGCTCCAAGGGAAGTGCCCCGGTGTCCCCATAACGGGCAAGGTGCTTGAGGTCCAACTATTCTGTTTATCAAGGTTTTCTTGAATTGCTCTTAGCCCAGCCCCTCCCCTGGGACCACTTTGCCTTGGGAGACCCTACCAGGGGCATTTAGCCCCAGACAACACAGGTTCACACGGACACACAAACCCCTCCACCATGTTAAGGTGGCGATTCTCGGAGGAGTGCACAGACAATGTACTGAGAGGCCAGAGTGACAACGTTTGTTTGTCAAAATAATTATTAATACATTACAGTTATTAACATTATTCAAAGGAAAAGTTTGTGAAGCTGAAACCATGAAATGTTTTACAGGAAAATGACTTCAACCATCAAAATAGTTTCACATTCATTTTCTGGTTATTCTGTTTATTTAGAAAAAAGAGGGAACGCCGCACGCTCAGCTCCAAGTAAAAAAGGAATTTTATTTAGGACAACGTTTCGGCACAGGGCCTTTGTCAAGCCTTAACAAAGGCCCTGTGCCGAAACGTCCTAAATAAAATTCCTTTTTTACTTGGAGCTGAGCGTGCGGCGTTCCCTCTTTTTTCTAAGTTTTCTACTCCATCGCCAGCACCTCAACAAGACAATCCGCGGTGTGCGTTACTCTTCTCCTACCTATTCTGTTTATTCATCAACAATATTTGTCAAATGTAGAGGAGTAGAAGTAGAAAGTATCATGAGAAAGAAATAATCCAGTACAAGTATCTTAAATGTTTACTGTTAAGTGCAGTACTTAGTTACTTTCTACCACCGTCAAATTTTCTGTTTGTGCTGAGCAGTTTTTGTTTCAGCACCAGTCTGCTGAAGTCTCCATTTGATGACTTCTTTTCTTTCTAAGGAATTTTATTGAAAGATAGTTTCTATCTGCAGACATTACACTCTACAGCTGTTATATATTCCTGTTACCTCCAGGTGGCTTCAGATGGCGTGGCCCCTCAGCACGGTGTGGCCTCCAGAGTGGCGGCGGTCGGGCCGTACATCCAGTCGTCCTCCACGACGAGTCCTCAGGGGCCTCCGGTGCCGGCCCGCCAGGAGGTAATGGTGAAGCCGGCGTATCCGGATGGCACCGCCACCCTGCCCATGCCCGACTCGTCCCTGAAGCCGCCTCCCAGACCAGCCAAACCAGCCTCAGGTACTGGACCTGAAGTTACCCTGAGTGAATAGAAGTCTTCAGGAAGTGATTTATTTAATCTCACACAAAATGTCTCTGTCAAAGCACGCTAAGGGACTGATGTGTACCTACCTAGGTTTCGTCACGTCAAAAATAACCAAACTGTCTGAGTGGAGCAGCTCGTTACCTGAGTCCAGTGGAGGTTACAGCCACGCCTCCACCCTGCCTCGCATGTCCAGCCTCAGCTGCCACAACTCAGGTCAGTCAGATTATGATTAAGAGCTCTGAGTACACATTCACTGTACTTGTACTTGTGTGTTTCCATTCTGCACCACTTTCTCCTCCTCCTTTGTCTCTGAGGTTATATTTTACTTTTTACTGCACCACATTCATCTGTCAGCTTTCTTTTTTTTTTTTTTACAGCTGACGGTCTTTCTGTCCAGTGAAAACCATGTATCTCCAGGGCCCTATTTCAAAGAGCAGGCTCAACAAACTCTGAGCCTAATCCCGATCTCTGAGTTGAGTTTCCGGTTCATGATCAGCTACGACCTAATTTGACAAGATGTTGTCACACATCGACACATATTAGAGCTACGTTACGCCGACAGCTTCCGAATACAGATTTGCTGTTATCGAACGTGGAAGGTCATCCATGGAAGACTACTGTAACACTTTTATTACACACAACAAAATTCCACGACTTTCCAAAACTTTCAATGGTTTTCACTAATACTGTGACTTTTCCAGGCTACGAAAATGTGACTGTGAAATTCAGTGACTTTCCCAGGTTTTCCATGACCACGGGAAAACTATGTAACAGTGGTCTGTGGGGAAAATGTCGTTTGGTGCCCTGGGGAATTTTTTCTGCTGCAATACATCAAGTGACCACTGGGAAAAACAGGAAACAAGGCTGAGCGGTGCTCCTGGGGGCCACTCAGTTAGTGACGTCTGTGTTTATGATGATGTCCCTCCCTCCTCTCTCATAGGTGGTAAGACCCTCACAGATCAGAAGGGCCTCTCTGGGTCTGACGTCCCGCCCCCTGTCCCCTCACGGACCAGTCACATCACTGAGAACCTGCTCAGGGACAATCAGGTATCAGTGGACTCTGCGTTCCTTTCTATGTCAGACTTTATGTTTATTATCATGTTTATTACTTGTAATGGAGTATTTTTACACTCTGTGTTCACTCCTTCAGGCTTCTGGTAAAGGTCTGCTCAAGATGGCGGCTCCACCTCCAGTTCCCAGTAAGCCCAAACCGTTCTCCTCGTCCAGCCCGCAGACCTTCTCCAAGCCTCCCTACAGCACCGGGACCTTCCCTGGTAAAGTGCGGCCGGTCGGGGGCCACCTCAGGGCTCAGGGAGTCCTCTCCAGCCACAGCCACACCCTCCCTCTGCCCAACAAGCAGGAGAGTCCGCCGGCTGCCGCTGTACGGCCATACACCCCCGACCCCTCTGAGGCCCCCCCCACCCTGCTGCAGAAGCCTCAGACTCTGGCGGCTTCGTCCATCTACTCCATGTACACCCAGCAGGGGAAGGGCTACCAGCTGAGCGGCCAGGGCACGCTGCCCCGCAGCCAGCCCAGAGGTGACGCAACACTTACTGTTGCTACACGAACTGTTACTGCAATGATGTCACCGTTACCAATAATACTCTTAGATATTACTATGACTGTTCTCGTGACGGTCCACTCACAACATGTAATGGCCCCTTTTCTCTTTACAAATCCACAAATGTCTCTTTTATTTTTCACGGATGATGAAACCGTGATCGCCACGAGTGTTTTGTAAAATATTTGCTCTGGTTTTGGATGTTGGTGTTCAGCCAGGAAACTGGCCAATCAGGCCTGNGTCACCGTTACCAATAATACTCTAAGATATTACTATGACTGTTCTTGTGACGGTCCACTCACAACATGTAATGGCCCCTTTTCTCTTTACAAATCCACAAATGTCTCTTATTTTTCACGGATGATGAAACCGTGATCGCCACGAGTGTTTTGTAAAATATTTGCTCTGGTTTTGGATGTTGGTGTTCAGCCAGGAAACTGGCCAATCAGGCCTGAACACTGAACATCCACCAAATTAAACATGTAGCATTTGCGTTTATTTATTTTTCTATTTATTTTTGAATTATAAATCTCTCTCAGGGTGGAGGCAAAATAGTTTTTAAGGTCTGTTGTGCACTTTGCTGCATGTTTCCTCCAAAGTTTGACACATTTAGTCAAAACAGTGCAGTTTATTTTCATAGAAACTTCCCATAAGATCAAGTGCCTGTTACTGTTACAACTACAACCGCCACCCCCGGGGTTTCACTGCCATTTTGCGCCACGCCTTGGTAACATTAAAACAACATGGAGAGCATCTGGACAGGCCTATGGCCGACACACGGGATGGGTGAAAAAAATCAGGTGTAAAACTGAAACCATGGGGCAGGTGTAAAACAAAAAAAAAAAAAAAAAAAAATCAAGACAAATATATATTTATATAAAAAAACAAAAAACAAAACAAAACATGGGTGTTAAAATAAATAAATACATCGGATGGGGGAAAAAAAAACAGGACAAATGTAAAAAAAGAACAAAAACATCGTATAAGCGTAATAAAACCACGGGACAAGTGTAAAAAAACTGAATGGGCGTAAAAACAATGTGACAGGTGTAAAAAAAAAATCACAGGACATGTATTAAAAAACACAGGATGGGTGTAAAATACATGGGAGGGTTAAAAAAAAGAACAGGTGTTAACAAACAGGACAGGTGAAAATAAAACACAGAAAGGTTGTGAACACAACATTGGATGAGCTTAAAAAAAATCACAGGACGGCATTAAACAAATAATGGACATAGAAAAATATGAAATGAGCATAAAAACACTGGAAATAGTTAAAAAGCAAAAAATGGGCGTTTAAAAAAAACAATCAGTAAAAACCACAGGATTGACATGTAAAAAATCACAGGGCATGTGTAAAAGAACAAAACAAAAGGAAAAAAAGGGAACGGACATAAGAAAACAGGACGGGTAAAAAAGAAAATAAGGAACTTGCATAAAAAACACAGGACGAGTGTAAGAAAACAAAAAATGGGCATAAATATATGAAATGTGATGTAAAACAAAAAACAAAGCATAGAACTGGCTTAAAAAATGTAAAGGTGTAATTAAGCACAAATTTGTGATTGTGATTATTCTCTCTATGATTTCTCTAACGTTCATGTAGCTGTAGGTGATCTCTTCTTCACTGCTACTAAAACAGCCGCTGAGGCTGCCACTAAATGCACAGTGATGTCAACGATATGCAAATAAGTGTATGATGTAATTTGCGCCCTCGACAAACCTGGGAAACGAAGCTCTCTTTATGACTAACTGCTCAAAACACAAAGACTTTAATTTGTGGTTATGAAAAGCAGAAAATCTTCACGTCGGAGAATCAGAGAATGTTTTTATTAACGAACGACTCAAACAAAATTAAAACAGTTTCTGATTATTGATTAATTGATAAACTGATTAATGGTCTGAGCTCTGTGGTTTTCTGACTCCAGTGTGTCTCCTCCCTCACAGTGTACGGGAAACCAGTCCTCCCAGCCTGCGGGGGGCAGCAGTCTGCCGCCGCAGACACCATCAGCTCTGGGTCTTGTGTGTCTGACGGGAGCGAGGTCGACAACAGTTGCCTCGGTAACGGCGAAGGTGCCGGAGCAGAGACGACAGAACGCGCCACCCCGCGACCGCTCAGCCCCACCAAGCTCCTCCCCTTCCTGTCCAACCCCAACAGGAACCCCAGTGATGCCGACCTGGAGGCCCTCCGTCGGCGGCTGCACCACGCCCCCCGGCCCCTGAAGAAACGCAGCTCCATCACAGAGCCCGAGGGCCCCGCCGGACCCAACATCCAGAAGCTGCTCTACCAGAAAACCACCCTGGCTGCCATGGAAACCATCCCTATGGAGACAGTCGGTCCAGCGGGGACGTATGTTCAGCCTCAGGAGGACGGGACGGGCGGTGCAGATGTGACGTCCAGCGGCGATGACAAGCAGTCGCTACCTGAGAGCCCAGAGGACAGCCTGACCCCGCCCCCTCTGCCCCCCCGCTCACCTCTCCCTGACCCCGCCTCCTGCCGCTCTCAGCCCTCCCCTTTGGAGGACAAGGATGACGGGGAGGAGGTGTGTCCGTCCGACTCGGCCCACCTGGACTTCTTTATGGATGAGTTCCCCCCCTACCCGCCCCCTCCTTACCCCACCTGTGGCGAGAGCGATCAGGGAGATGATGCCGCCAACCTGCAGCCGCCTGAGGTCACAGGCCAGGTCACAGTGCCACCGGTGAGTGTTAGAGTGATCAGTGATTCTGATTGGTGCTTTATTAAAGGGTAATTTCACCTAAATGAAAAAGAGAAATGTTCTATTGCAGGGTAAGAGGTCGATCCTCCGGAAAGCCGGCTCAGACCGGATCGACCACGGCATGCGGGTCAAGTTCAACCCTCTGGCTCTGCTGCTGGACTCGTCTCTGGAGGGCGAGTACGACCTCGTCCAGAGGGTCATTTACGACGTGAGTCACACCGCTGTCTGCTCATAAGCCTCATTTATAGTCATACGTAGGCTCTATGTGGAGCCTACACTGTAGCCCACGTCCTTGTGAGCAGTTAAACCACCACAGCTGAATGTGCATATTAAGGCAGTACAGGAGGAGGTGCACATTAATAATCCTCCAGGACTGTAACATGCTCATGTTTAACCCAAACAATGTGTCATGTGACTGCAGTTGCTTCACATCCAGGTCGGAACACCTTCTCACCACAAACCAACCGCACCAGAGTTCCTTTGGAACCGGACTGAGACCACCTCTTCAAGAAGGTCTCGGTCCACTTGTTTTGGTGTGTTCACACCTGCACAAACGAACCACACTGAGGGGACAAACAAACCTGAGTTCGGTTGAACCAAACCAAACAGGACAGGTGTGAAAGCAGAGGCTAAATTAAGCATCCAGGAAGTGCGCCGGGCTTTTTCGTAGTGACCACACACTGTAACAACTGCAGAGTCCATCACGTAATGCTGTTGCGTCCAAAAATACTTTTTGACACACAATCTTTTGAGCGTCACAACCCCTGTGAAATGACTCTCTCCACCATCAGGGTTTGATCCAGTCAGTCAGATAACATTTGGAAAGTGTAGAAGAGCCACAGGATTAAATTATTTCATCCCATTTCAAGTAAGTGGAGTGCTACAGCGGAAGTCATCCACTCGGCCGGCGGAAGTCTCTAGTGCGCCTGCTCTTTGCCAATGTGAAAGCAGTGTTGATCATCCAGGTAATTTTAAACGCAGCAGTTGAACTTTTTTGGCCTTGTACGCCACTGACCAACTTTTCTAGGAGTGAACGGGGCCTCGTCTCCAGTTTTCTTTCTGTATCCAGGAGGAAATGTGATGCTACCAACTGGACTGATAACAGTTGTTGCCATCTGAGTTGTTACATTTCTGGAGAGGTGCACGTTGGGCCACAGCGTAACCTGCATCTTAGGGTACGCGTCTACGCTGCACCAACACAGAAGTATAAACCGGCCTTTAGCTGCAGATCCACCAAGGACAGAATCTGAGACGGCTCTGGGACACTTGCAGATCTACCAAAATTTTCACAAACACAAAATAGGGTGATATTTAAAGAATGAAGCACTATGTTTAGAACAGCACAAAACATGTAATAAGGTCATTATATATAAATAGATGCTGCTGAAGCGCAGCAGCTCTTGAGCAGCAGCTGTATGTGAGAGGTATGAAGTGTCTGGTTTTGGTACATTTATACTGTATTTAAATGTTCTGTTAATTCAGTCCCAGGTTGTGTTTCTCAGGTACTTTCATATGTGACATTTCGAAGCGTTATAATGTATAATGTGACTTCAGGGATTATTTGGAAGATTTTGAACTTTAAAAAATTAACTTTAAAGTTATTAATTATTGGCATGAAATGCTTGAAACGAGCAGCGTGACTTCAGATGATATAAATAAATATGTGATCCCACATCCGCATGGCAGGTGGAAGACCCCAGCATGCCGAATGATGAGGGCATCACAGCGCTGCACAATGCCGTCTGTGCCGGCCACACCGAGATCGTCAAGTTTCTGGTTCAGTTTGGTGTCAACGCCAACGCTGCTGACAGCGACGGCTGGTGAGTTTGAACTACAGTGACGTCATGGTTTCATCGTCCAGTCCTGCCAAGGTCATTTTCCGTCAGTGCAGAAGCTGTTAACTTTCATCATGTCAGTCCCAAGAATGATTTTGATTTAAGTTTGATTATTTCTGCAGGTCAACAACCTGAACAGCTGCTGACATCTCACCCACACTTGTCACTGTGTTTGTAGCCATTTATCTGTTTCTGATTTTCATGGATGCAGCAAGGTAGCTAGCGATGCAAGAAGATGACGTCCCAACGTTTATCCCTAATGCAAAGATCTGATTGGCTTGTTTATTTGGTCGTTTCTCTAATGAAGAAAACAGCTGATCTGTTTGAATCTCTGGACAAAAGGTCCAGAGATGTAGGAGGTGATCCATACGTCTTCTTTCTAACCTTTCTTCCTTCATCTCTCCTCGTCTGCAGGACCCCCCTCCACTGCGCTGCCTCCTGTAACAACGTTCAGGTCTGTAAGTTCCTGGTAGAGTCGGGGGCGGCGGTGTTCGCCACCACATACAGCGACATGCAGACAGCTGCAGACAAATGTGAGGAGATGGAGGAAGGCTACGCCCAGTGCTCCCAGTTCCTCTACGGTGAGATCAAAGAATAAAACATGTAAACAACAAACAAAACTTCAGTCATCCACAAGGAGGGCGGCGGGCTAATGATGGGATTTTAGGATGCTTTGGTAGATACAAGGGGTCAATGGGGAGATTTGGAGGTCCTTGAGGGAGTACAAGGAAGCTCTAGAGTCCATAAGGAGTTTGCGTTGGTTCTAAAGTGAGTTGTGTAAAACTTTAGAGGGGTTCCAGGGGCATCTACAGAAGTTGGGGTTCTTGAAGGTGGTCCAGGGAGACTTGTGTGGATTTTGGAGAGACCACAAGACGATTGTTAGGATTAGTGAAGACATTTGACTGGTTTTAGGAGGTTCCTTGATTTCTGGGGAGATTTTGGTAATCTCTGAAGAAGTTCAAGGAGTAAAAACACCTTCAAAAAGTTCTCAGTTTTAGGGGCTTGGTGGGAATTTCAAGGGTGTATTCGGAAAAGCTGGGGTTCTTTAAGGTGGATTTTAGGTGGTTGAAAACGATTAAGGTGTTCGAGGAGGTTCTATGAGGGGAGAGAAATAAGACTTTAGGGCAGTTATAGAGTCCACAAGGAAGTTCCACAGGTCTATGAAGAGGTTTCTGTGGTTTTTGGGAGGTCCACTGATCCCTGTTCACATAGTGCATGAGAAAGCTCTAAAGGTCTGTGAGGAGGTTTTAATGATTTCTGGGATGTTCCGTGATTTCTGAGGACACTTTGGGGGAACCTCTGAGGGAGTTTGAGGGCAATGTGAGGAAGTTCTGGGGATGTTTGATGTGGTTAAATGGATTTTGGGAGTTCTTTTAGTAGGATCAAGGAGTAAAAGGAGGTTTCTTCCATTCTATGAGGTAAGAAAAGGTTTTTTGGAAGACTTCAGGGGGGTCACAGAGTCCACAAGGAAGTTTTGTGGGTCTGTGAAGAGGTTTCAGTGGTTTTTGGGAGGTGAGTGGATTGAGGGCAATTGGGAGGAAATATGAGGGGCTAGGGACCTCTGATGTGGTCCAAGTGATCCTATTGACATTACAAGAGTCCACGTAAAGTTTTAGGGGTCTCTGTAGATATTTGTGTCCTGAGGGAGTTTTAGGGAACGGTTAAGTCTTTCAGGATCGTTGACAAAGAGTTGAGGTTCCTGTAATGAGTTTTAAGTAAAGATTTCAGGGGTCACTGAGGAACATACAGAAGTTCCTGGGGTTTTCTGAGAGTGTTTCAGGGTCTTTAAGAGCGTTTCACAGGTCTCACTTTCTGTCACTGCCTTTTACAGTTATGATCTGACAGAAATGTTCCTCCTCTGTGTTTGTGTCCCGGCAGGCGTTCAGGAGAAGATGGGTGTTATGAACCGTGGTGTGGTGTACGCCTTGTGGGATTACAAGCCTCAGCGCGACGATGAGCTCGGCTTCAGCGAGGGCGACTGCATGACAGTGCTGAGACGGGACGACGAGGTGGAGAACGAGTGGTGGTGGGCGAGATGTGGTGACCGTGAGGGCTACATCCCCCGAAACCTGCTGGGGGTGAGATGACTGCTGAGTTTGTCCTACTTTCCACGAAACTATCTACAAACCGCAGGGCTGTAAAGTAAAGTGTTAAAATTAGCTGCAACAGTCTTCATGTATGTTTAAGATCTGATGTCCTGCTCCGTCTGCTGAGGTAATCAAACCGTCGACCCTGCCGGCGTCAGTCTGCTGTTTCTTCCATAAATCTCATTGGTTTTAATCAGGTTTACAGCAGCTCAGAGAATCCTGTTACTCAGCAGGGTTACATAATAATTTTCAATGTTATCTTAATGACATTTTAATGAGGAACTCCCTTTCCTTTTATTTCCCAGCTGTATCTGAGGATCAAGCCGCGGCAGAGGAGCCTGGCTTGACGGGCGGCTGACGAATCCTTCAAAAGACCAAAACGTTATGAGGAGCAGGAGAAGATTAAACATCTGGACTCGAGGTTCTTGTTGAAAAAAGACAGATGTTTTTCTGAACTGAACCTGTTTGGTTTTTCAATCTCAGCACAAAGAATGTCACAACGAACTGCCGCAGAGACGGAAGAAGAACAAACAAAAGTTCATCTGCATCCGGTGGTAAAACGGACACATTATCAGTTTACCAAAATGTATCAGCAGATTATTGACCTTTGCCGATGAGTCATATCGGTGTATTCTCTTGGGTTCGTCTTGTTTTTCTTTCCTTTTTTTTAAGATTTAATTTTATTTTATTGAGTAGTGACATGTGACATAAGGACAAGAAACATGGGGAGAGGGAAAAGTACGCGACAAATATCCTAAATGTTGGAATCAAACCGGAGACGTGTTTAAACAACAGGGCAACTGTCTTTACATTTTTCTCATGATTAAAATATTTGCAGATACAGTTCTTTGATTCTGTTGCAGCATCTAAACGGCGTCCACTGAATGTAGCAACTATTGGAGACCCAGAATCCCCAAAACATTTTTATTGTGTGAACACAAACACAAGGTGGTAACTTGTATTGACAAACTAATTAACTTGGGCAAACAAGTTAGAGACTTGAAGGAACAAGAAACCAACTTGTTCAAACATGTTATTAACTTCTGCAACAAGTAACTGACTGGAGGGAACATGATTATGACTTGTGCAGACAATTTAGTAACTTGTGCGAACATGTTATTGACAAACATGTTAAAAACAAACAAATTACAAATTTATCCGAACAAGTGAGGGAACAAGATGGTAACTTGTGTTAACAAAATAAATTAACTTGGGCAAACAAGTTAAAAGGAACAAGTTACTGACTTGCGCAAACAAGTTTGTTACTCGTGTGAATGTATTAGTAACTTGACAGAGCAAGTGACAGACTTATGCACTAGAGGAAACAACATTGTGACTTGTGCAAACAAGTGACTGACTTGAGGAAAGAAAGTTTGTGACTTGTGTGAAAAAGTTACTAACTTACCCAAACAAGTGAGTGACTAAAGGGAACAAGCTAGTGACTTGTGTAAACAAGTTAGTGACTTAAAGGAATACGTCAGTGACTTGAGGGAACAAGTTTGTCACTTTTGTGAACAAGTTACCAACTTGTCAGAACAAGCACGTGACTTGAGGGAACATGACTGTGACTTGTGCAAACAAGTTAGTGACTGAAGGGAACAAGATAGTAACTTATTACGTCATGGTAGTTACTTGTGCAAACACAATGGTCATTTGTGCAAACAAGTTACTGACTTTTGTAAATACATTTTTAATTTGAGGGAGCAAGTTGCAGACTTATGAAATCAAGTCAGTGTCTTAAAGAAACAAGATTTTGATTTCTGCAAAACAAGTTAGTGACTTGAGGGAGCAAGATAGTAACTTGTTCAAACAAGTTGGTGACTGGAGGAGACACTATTGTGACTTGTGTAAACAAGTTAGTGACTCAAAGGAACAAGATTTTGATTTGTGTGAATAAGTCACTGACTTGTACAAACAAGTCAGTGACTTGGTTACAAGTTTGTGACTTGTGCTTCTTTGGGGGCTCTGTAGTACAGATTATGTTTCATTAGCTTTTTTTTTTTTAATTTATTTTTTATTATTATTTTATCCAGTTTTTGTTTTGACTCTTGCAGGTCTGACGAGTTTCGGCTCGGAGCCTCAGACCGACTCGGCTCAGTGTGAACAGGCTGCATTTGTTAATGTTAGTTTGATATTCATGTCATTAATGTTTCTCAGACACGTACAGGATGTGCGTGTTAATGACAAGCACTTGTTTTGAAAGTTGATGGAAGGTGTTTTTTTAATTGTCATAAAACTTTATTTACACGTCTCTGTTCTGCTGCTGCAGAGTGTCCAAATTGTTTGATTTTTCACTCAGTTCTTTTAAAAAACGATAACATACATCGGCAGATATATCGGACAGTGAACATTTAAATTGTCTTTTCCTGTGTTCAAACTGAGGATTTCAGTATAAAACCCTGAAAATGTGGAAACAGTATTTTTCTAATATACAGGTAGATTATTAGATTTTCAAAATAAAAGCATGATCAGCTTAAATCAACTCCAACGCTGTCTTTAAATCATCGGAGGTAAGTTGTGTTTTGTTTTTTTTGTTTTTTATTTTGATTTAGCTAGGCTAGCATTTTCCACCCGCTTCCAGTCTTTGTGCTAAGCTAACACATCTCTGTTCTGGACACACAGATGATAAAGCGATATCGTCTTGTGTGACTGTGGAGACCAGGACGAGTGTTTTTAAAATAAAAAAAAATAATGTTATTTGCCGACTTGAGGGAACGAGTTGGTGACTTGTTCAAGCATGGTAGTAACTTGTGCGAACACAGTGCTCATTTGTGCAAACAAGTTAGTGACTGAAAGGAATAGGTTAAGGACTTGTGCGAACAAGTTGGTGACTTTTGTGAACAAGTGACCAACTTGTGCAAACATGTTAGTGACCTGAGAGAACAAGATAGTGACTTAAGGGAACGAGATTTTGATTGGTGTAAAACAAGTTAGGGACTTGAGCGAACAAGATAGTAACTTGTTCAAACAAGTTGGTGACTTGAAGGGACAAGTTTGTGACCTGTGTTAACAAGTGCGGGCGGACAGCCGGCCTGCCTCATGTACCTCCCTTGCTTCGTGATGGAGGTGGCCTGGTCGACTGCCCCAAACCCAGGCCCGCGGGAGAAGGGGGCCCGGGAGCCGCCGGCCCTCCCTCTTCCCTCTAACGTTTATATAAACTATATAACGTTTTATACAGGATAATAGATGGATTAGCAACCGTTTTACTTCTGACGATGAATAGTTTCCACCGTAGACTTGTGTGGCTTTTTAAATTGTTTTATTTAAGGTGTAAAAAAAAAAGAGAGAACATGATACCACGATATCATACCGTCACCGTATCCCCCCAAAATAATACTGTGATACTGATTTTAGGCCACACCGCCCAGCCCTACTTAGCGTGACCTCACAAAACGTTTTGGCCAATTCACACCCTAATTATAAAAAAACTTGAGACAAATGTTTAACAGGATAAAATAATGAAGTGATAACATTTTATATCCAAAAGGTCAAAGGTCAGCTTGACTGTGACATCATCATGTTTTAACGTCATATCTCAGAAACAGAAGGGGAGACATTTGGTCAGATACTGAATTGGTGACTCTAATCTTGAAACTGTGCTGATTGTATAGATCTGATGCATCGTTGTACCTCAATGCTTCATTTTTACATCCATCACACATGAATAATTTAAAAAGAAGAAATATATTTCAGTCAACATTTTATTTATTAGTTCGAGGGACAGTCAGGAAAAACAAACTGATAAATCCACTCTGTCGTGTTTCAGTGTCAGACAGTCGTCTCGCACTGCGACCGCTCAGCTCGGCATCCACGTCTTCATCGTTCTGCCGAGTCTGCAGATCTCCTCGCCGGCATCGACACACATGCAGAATCAGAACACAAAGTGCAAAGTCGACAGTAACTCCATTTGAACAGTAAGCAGTTTCAAACGCTACACAGGATCCATGGAAAGTACATTCGATATTTAGGTTTACAATTGCACAGAACCTCAGAAAAAAATCAAATGAACACTGGATATATTATTTCAAACTTTAAATGAGAAGACTTTCTGCCAGTCAAAGAGCATGCAGGTTATGTGTAGCTGCGATAAGCTGCCCGGCACATCAAACCGACTGTCGCAACAAACTGGAAACCAAGATGCAAATATTTCAGTGTCAGTCGTCTGTAAATGAAGATATTAAATGTACAGCAGCTCAAATGCAACTCGAGTTAAAGAAGCTGAATCTCAAACTGAAGGTAAGGCTGCGAAGTAGAAAACCCAAAACACTGTTCGTTTACCTGACAAGCTCCCTCTGATATTTCATCAACCTCCAAAAAAGATGGTTTATTATTATTGTGAGCTGCTAATTATCACCAGGCTGACGTGAAAACAGGCGACAAAGTCAGCTGGTTTTTGTTGAGTCTGTAAATGATCCGCTGACCGGACAGAGCGGATTCATCATGATGATTAAAAGTGAATAAAGTGCAAAAAAAGGAGAATAATAGAATTAGCTGATGTTTTTTTTAACTCCTTCCCCAAATCCTGTCCAATCACATCAGTCTGAACTCTCTTGTTCTGTTCACTCCTGTAAAAGCTGCTCAGCGGCACATGAAGCCCAAAAACATCGACTCTGCCGCTGTGAAATTATCCGAATCTTCCACATCATCGGACTCACTGGAGACTTCCAACGACAGAGCGGGTAACTTCCGGTTTAGCGCTCCACTAATAAAATAATTTAATTGTGTGGCTCTTCTTAACTTTCCAAATGTTGGATGGATCAAATCCTGAAAGTGAAGCGAGTCATTTCGCTCAAATAAAAGTATCCACCGATTTACAGACATCTCTTTCACAATGTAAGTCTGTGGGGAAGTTTTCTTGGGCTGCAGGGCGTCACGTCATGGACCTGGAATTGTAATTAGACGGTTTAGTTGCTCCGAAAATTGCCTTTAAAGCCCTGCGCAGCTCCTGGGTGCTTCTGCTCGGAGCCCTGCGGGTGTCAGGAGTCATTTTGTTTTAACTTGTGTGCACAAAGACGCCATCTGTGCTCTCAATTTACTAATGAAAAAGGGACATATCTCAACCTCCACGCTGCATCTTCTTGTTTTTGGAGCAGTTTATTCTCCAGCAGGTTCAAACTGACAGCACTGTGGAGTCTGGATCTCAGTTTCATGCACTGTCGAGAGATTTCTGTCGGTCTCTAGCGCAAATTCTCCCGTCAGATTTCAGCAAAGTTGAACTCAAAGCGAAAATTTAAAATGAGGACTTTGTTTCCACTCCACGAACTAAGTTTTAGGATCAGTTTATTCTGCCACAGAGCGGGTTTAATAAGACTAACAGCTCATGTGACAGCGTCCTTCACTGTCGAGTCTGGATCTCAGTTTCGTGCACCGTCGAGACAGATCTTTTTTGGTCACCGGCGCAAATTCACGCCTCAAATTTCCCTAAAGTTGAAGCGGAACTGAAATTTAAGAATGGGGACTTTGTTTTGACTCCACACACTTGTCCACAAATTAGTAAAATTTTATCTTAAATTATTTAACGCACACGTTTGAGCATGATGTTGCACAATCTGTTTTCCAGTAAAAATAACTAAATAAATAAACTACATGTCTACACGTGTCTCCAAAATCCAAACCAAACTGTCAGTGAACACACCGTCAGAGCTGCTCCTGAGACGAGTCGTGGATCAACTGAATATAACTGACAAAAATCAATATAATCTAATTAATCATCCATCAAAAACTCAAATCAATCTCGGGTTCAAGTTTCTCCAACGTGTGTGTGCTGCTTCCCTCTGGGGCTGTACACATGCTGCGTTTTTTGCTCGCTCAAATCGATTGTTTGAAAAAATTCTCCGATTCCAGTTTCTTAGATGTGAATATTCTCTGGCTGCTTTCCTCCTCTGTGACAGTCAACTGAATCACTTTGGGTTGTCGATGAAACAAGACACTTGAGGACGTCATCTTGAGCTTTTGGGAAACACTGATCGACACTATTTCTAACGACAGAGCAATTAATCTATTAATCCAGAAAATAGTCGACAGATTCATCGACAGTTGTGACATCACCGCTGTATTAAAACGCCTTTAACTGTACTTCAGACTCTTGTTATACCTCCGAGAGCACACGTTTCTTGTTCGTCCACACAAACTGTCAGGAAATGACTCCTGATGCCCACCGAGCTCCGCAGCGATATATAAAACATTCATGTTTTGAAGTTTATGGGCTGAAATATGCAAAACCAGCGAGCAGACGCCTCAGACTGTTGTGGAAATAATCCCCCTCTTCAGGTTTCATATTCAGTGTGAGCGTGTGCAGAGACAGGTCAGTCCTTCCTGTGCAGCAGAGATTGGGCGTCTCATTCCTCCTGCTGTCGTCTCACGACAGCCGCTCAGAGAAAAAAGGAGCTTCTTAAATCAAACTGTGGCCCAACATCAGATTAAGCGTCCAAGCTTAAGTCCACTGAGGTCAGCCGGCTTTAACTCAAGACACGAACGTCTGCTGGGAGGAAGATGATGATGACAGACTCTCTGACGGCACAGCAGGAGCGGATGAGGACAGAAGTATAGATCCAGGACGGACGGATTAATACGCCGACACGTGGCGTGATCAGAGGAGCATCGATGGCGTCAGGCAGGTCGTCGTTCTCACGGAGCTCGGCGTCTGTCAGACGGGGGTCTCTAATGCTCCTGCAGGTTCTGGTCGTGGTTCTGGTTCTGGTCGTGATTCTGGGAGGGGGGCAGCAGGCGGGTGACGTGGCCGATGCCTTTGGTGACGCCCTCCCTGAAGAGCAGCTTGGCGCCCAGACGCAGGTACTCGGGGTGTTTGATGAAGCGGAAGCGAACCACGGCCCTCTCGCCCGTACGCAGCTCATCCTGCAACAGAGACAGAGGGGACGCCACATGCAGTTACACAAAACAACCACAAGATGGCGATAGCATGCTTTACATCATCGAGAGGCTGACCTTCCCATGAAGGCACTCCACGGTGGCCGTCTGCCTGACGTTGCCCACGTGCACGGTGACCTGTGAGCCCCGGCGGAAGGTCTTTGCGTGGAAGAGGAGGACGATGGCGGCTTCAAACTGACAGCAGATGGTCGGGTTCATCTTTGGACTGACCATCACCATCCCCTGCAACAGCCAATCACACATCACCATCATCGCAAACTGACATCACACTGACATCAGTCATGTTGCCCTCAGGATGAACTGTAATAACCTCTGACTTTTCATCTAGCGCCGCCATCAGGTCAACATTTTAATTTTGTGCAGTCTGGTTTACCCCAGGGTGCAAACACATCAGATAGTGAAGATGTGAACGTCTGGGGATGCGTCAGCTTTAAAATGTAGATTTCAGTCGATTTAAACTTCAGGATAAAACAGAAAAACTCTCGGAGAATTGACGTAATCTCACTGCTACAAAAGTAACGTGAGGGCGACATCAGTTCAGGGCGCAGCCTTCGAGGGCTGCATCTGAAGACCGACTGAAACACATTGGCGCGACCAAGTTAATTTAATAAGTTTACCTGAAAACATTCCATCAGCCTGAAATATATCAGACGTCAGCGTAATAATAAAATAAAAATATAAAATGACAAGCTCTGGGTCCATGATTTACTGCAACCAGGAAATCCTCCTCAGACCAGACCGTCCCATTTCGCTGATGCTGTCTTCAAAGGACGCGGCCAACGTCGACCACGAAGGCCGCGTCCTTTGAAGGCTGCAGCCCCTGAACTGAGACACAGCTGAAGAGCGCAGAGCCAGGGCCAACGTTGTATTTCAGTACCTTCTATACTTTATACTTTATTAATCACACTGCAGCTGTAAAAACATGACTGGTTTTTGCTTTTTCCAGCTGTTGCAGCAGCTGTTTGTTCAGTTAAAGACAGGGCTTAGATATGAAGATTATAAACTTATTTTACAACTAAAAGAAAAACGGTCACGAGGTCGTTTCTTTTAGCTTCTGTTGTTTTCAGTGAGCAGGACATCTGCCCCTTTCTAAGGCAACATGATAAATCTAACAAGTGTTCTGTTCAACTACGTCACACCTAACCCAGGTCCATTTAGCTAGTGTTTGTATTTATATGAGGGATGTACCGACTGTGAAACTTTCATGAGCCTTTATACTGTAAATAATAATATCTCATAATTCCCTCTCTAATATCTGTTTTATGTCGCTGTGAAGACACAACAAAACTTAATTTTGCAAGATAACATTTGAACACATCATGAGAACATTGTAATTAACCTTCGCTCAATACTTTTACTTAATGGAGCTCAAATGCATCATAATGTAACTCAATGTAACCTCTGTCTGTCAGTTTCAGCCGACTGGATGATGAAACACTGGACTGGCTTCCCTCAACGGAGCTGAAGGTCAAAGGACGTACGCCGGACGAAGGAGTCTTGTGTTTTTCATTGAATTTTTCTGAATTCTGTTTTTTATGATTTAAGCAATTTTGACATTAGAAAGAGTTTCTAATCAAGTAGTAGATCATTAAAATGTTTACCTATTCAATAAGAAGACATTAAAAATGTAATAAATATAAATTAATTTGATGTGATACATCACTGCTCAATATTTTGAAAAACAAAAAAGAGCTTCAGTGAAATTACAAAACAAAACTTTTGTAGAATAAACTCCTGCACCGAACTTCGTGTCGATCGACAGCTGTCTCGATACAGAAACATCAGATGCTGCCTCTTGACCGCCGGAGAAGCGCAGGAGGATGGTCGAGAAAAAGACTGTGGTCAAGCTAACGTTAGCTGTCACACGCGTCTCCGTGGTCAAACCAGCTGAGGCGAGGCCGGTCAGCTGGCTGATTGCATTCACTGCCAAGACATAACTTCTTACACACAGTGTGTGTGGAGGAGCTCCGCCTGTGGTGAAACACCGGAGAGCAGGGGACAGAAGCAGCGTGCACGTAAATGACACCAAAACATTGCGCCGTACTTTTTATAACGGCAGGGGAAACAACTTCTACGATATCCCCCGTTATACAGCTGATTTTATGTTTATAGTCGACCTGGCAGAAGTCAGAGGACCCTACGCTTCACGCTGAAGAAAGGAAGTGACAGATGTTTATTTTCAGGATTTGATTCCACTCAGACGAGGCTGCGCTCACACACAGAGCTGAAGTGTCTCCTCTAACAAGTGCTGATCAGGACCAACAGGATGTGTGCCTGATCTGTTGGTCATAGACCGTCTTAACTTCCTGCCTCTCTGTGACGCAGCTCCATCAGCGTGGAATCACCTCCTACATACATAGTGTCTGCAGGTCATGTGACCTCTGACCTTGCGCAGCAGCGAGCGGTCAAAGTTGCCCAGAGCCAGCGTGGCAGCCTGTCCGGCCCTCAGCACCCTGCAGGCCGAGCGGTTCCTCTGGATGCTGCCCACCTTCAGACGCAGGAAGCGCCCCTCATCAGTCGGACCAACCACCAGCCTCTCGCCCTCCCTGCACACGCCGCTGAAACACACACACTCACTGTGATTACTGCAGTACTCTCAGTACAGTTACAGTTACTCCTGTTTTAGCTTCTCTGCACTGGCTCCCTGTAAAATCCAGAATTGAATTTAAAATCCTACTGTTAACTTATAAAGCTCTAAATGGTCAAGCTCCGTCATATCTTAGTGAGCTCATAGTGCCATATTATCCCACCAGAACACTGCGCTCTGAGAACGCAGGGTTACTCGTGGTCAAAGTAGATCAC